>NW_006414361.1:0-1122 GCF_000296735.1 Chrysochloris asiatica | reverse complement strand
GGGTAGGGTCTTGCACTCCACTTTTCTCCCTTGATGGTCACAGGGACCTATGCTCCTAGACTGCAAAGTCAATCATTCCCCTCCTTTTGCTACAAAACATCTACCTTTATATTTCCAACCCTCACAGTCAGTCTTGATAACAATTATTCACTATTGTATCACAAGAGACCTATCCGCATCTCCTTTCATCAGCCCCACCCAGCAGATTGGATATGACTCAGTGGAAATTCTACCTTCCTCTGCACCCTCTGGATCTAGGCTTCCTCTTGAAAGCTTGTAAGCCAGTTACTTCTTGCCTTTCAAGCATACTCATTTTGGGTCGCCAATGTCCAAGTTGCCCATCCCTGTCTACTTTGTGTATGGAGGGGGTGGGTATGATCCTCGCTGTAAAGATTTGTTCCCTCTTTTGAGCTACTGCATCCATAGGTGTAGGTCAAGTTCATCAAATTGTATCAGATTACTCTTTGTTCCCTCTTCTTTCTTCTTCTAGTTGATTTCTGATCACCCAGTCATTGAAGCCAAGTCAAGTGGGTATTATTTGCAAGTGTAGGTGTTCTTATGCATATGCCCTCTCTTCTTATCAGCTGGACCCTTCACTCTCCACTCTAGCCCTCTGTGGCTATGTCACTGACTCTGGGCCCAAGAGTCCCCAGGTCTTGCAACACAGCTGGCCAACCAGGTCTCCACCCAGATTCACAGGAGTCTATTGAACAATGTAGGGCTTAGCTCACAGCTTCATTGCTGTTTTTCCTTCACTTCCTCTTATCAGTGACGAACGTGGTCACCAATCAGAGCATGTATTCCCATTGAGTCTTAGTCTTGGAAAGGGGTTTGCCCTGTGGGACCCGACCACTTGTCTTGGTGTCTCCTGGGTGATCAACTTGCTTGTTCTTGTAGTAATCAGTCAGTCTGTCTATATTGTTTTGTGTTTTTCCTGTTGTTTATTCTTTCAAGAAATATCTTCTGTTCTTCTAGCTGCTCAAGACTGTTCTGCTTGTCCTTTCAAGTGGAAATTTCCTACCTCAGAAGATTCTGGATGTGGTTCAGGATTCCACCTATGGTCTTATATAATGTAGAGGCCTCATTCACTGCGGGAAGCCTCATTCACTGGGCACGTTGTAG
>NW_006414360.1:0-5773 GCF_000296735.1 Chrysochloris asiatica | reverse complement strand
TATCCTGGAATGTTTTGATTACATCATCATATTTGATTGACAGCTTTGCTTTGTAGAGGATTCTTGGGTGGCAGTTTTTTCTTTCAGGGTTTTATATATGTCTCCCCATTGCCTTCTTGACTGCAGGGTTTCTGTTGAGAAATCTGAGCTTAATCTGATTTGCTTGCCTTTGTACGTTATATTTCTCTTTTCTCTAGCTGCTTTCAAGATCCCGTCCTTATTTTTGATTTTGGAGAGCTTGATTATTATATGTCTTGGTGATTGTCTTTTAAGGTCTACCCATCCTGGGGTTCTTTGAGCTTCTTGAATGTTTATCTTTTCACTTTTCAGGATGTTAGGAAAATTTTCTTCCAGAAGCTCTTCAACTATCTCCTCTGTGGACTTGTGTGATTATTCCTGTTTAGGAATGCCAATAATTCTTATGTTATTCCTCTTTGTGTTGTCCAACATGAATCTTAGGCCATCTTCAGATTTTTTTTTTATCCTTTTTTGTGTTTGTTCTTCTTTCTTAGTAGTGTTAAGAGATTTATCTTCTAGCTCACTAGTTCTGGCTTCTATCTCTTCAATTCTGCTCCTTTGCCCTTTCAGTGTATTGCCCATTTCTGATATTTTATTACTAATCATTTGGACCTCTTTCTGTAGGATTGAATTGTTTCCAATGCTGTATCTATCTTATTTGATTGTTCCTGTAGCGCTTTCCTGACTTCTTCCTTATTTTTCTCAACTCTATTATATAGTGTTTTGCTACATTTTGTAATCATTTTTCTGAATTCCTTCTCCGGCATTTCCAAAGTCTACACATCTTCCAATATGGAGATTAGGTCTACTTCCAGCTCATTTGCCTCAGTCACTTTATCTCGTTTCTGGACATGTGCAGATATGGTCATCTGCTTCTGTTTTTTGGGCATATTCAGGGGTTATCTGTGGCCTTAATACTTAGATGGGTATGTATTTTGGTACTTTTTATGCTTGCTGATTGCCTCCAGGTAGATGTGATCAGGAAATGGGCTTCTGTTTTCACTCTTCTTCTTGAGAAATTTCAAGATGCCACTGTTGGTCATTTTGACATATCTTAGGATTGAATTTTTTGCCTATTTCCCTTTTTGTCTGCCTGTCCTGCTCCACAATACCCATTCAGGCCTTTTTTTTTTTTTTTTTTTAGCTATAAACAGTTCAGGGCCTGCTGTGGCCATTTGGTTTTAAGTGGAAACTGTCTGTTTAAATTTCTAAGAGATCTGGTTCAGCCCCCAAGGGTGGGGCTGAGGTGTCCACTAGCACAGGGACCCCTATAGTCCCCAGAATGGAGGTGTGCAGACAGCAAGGGACTAATGAACAGATACCAAAAGAAAAGAATGTCCACACCTTTATCTCAGTGGTTCTGCCAGATGTCTGATCCTTCCCCCGCTTGGCCTCACCCAAGATGGCGGCTCCTGGAGTAGCTGAGCGTATTGAATTAGAAAGCAATGGATTTCTTGCTTCTGCTACAAATTCCCCTAGCTGTAAGCCTTCCAACCTTCTAAATATTCCTTTATATATGGTTCAGAGTTCTGGGACCATCCCCTGAGCCTGCTTGATCCTGTATTCTGTGTTGTTGCTGACAGAGCTCCTTACTGCACTTCCACCCAATCCGCCATCTTGTTTGTTCTGACCTCACTCATCAAGTTTTGCCATTGTAAAGTTGATATTTTCCCCCACTATCGATAATGTGTAGTCCTGGTACAGCACTGTGTATTAATATGCTGGACAGCAAGGTCAACTTGAACTGTAAGGTCAGCTGTTCAAGCTCACCAGCTGTTCCTTAGAAACTATACAGGATTGCTATGGGTCAGAACCGACTCGACAGCATTTAACAACCATAGTGCTATTGTACTTCTTGAGAGCAGTATTGTTAGAAATGAATTCTGATGTCACACAAAAGAAACGTGATGAGACTAAATTACCTTATTGTTGTTGTTAAGTGCTGTCGAATCAGTTCCCGACCAACTGCGACCCTGTGCAGGGTTTCCAAGGCTGTAAATCTTTACAGGAGCAGAAAGCCTCATCTTTCTTCCATGGAGCACCTGATAGTTTTGAATTGCTGACTTTGCTGTTTGCAGCCTGATTTGTAACCACTACACTACCAGAGCTCTTTGGCAAAGCAAAATTTACTCCTGCAAGAAGGGGCATGTGCATAGCCATACAGGAACAGCCCAGCAAGCACACTGAGTGGGCAGTCTACTCGGGTTTTTAATCCCTGACACAAGTCTTAAGACTATGTCTCACCCCATTGGCTAAGGCTTTGACTGCAAAATATTTTCCTTAACCTGGTTGGCTAGTTTAAGTTACTAATCCGTGACATTCACATTTCAGGAAATAATTAAAAAGTCAAAGAGAGGTCATACAGTCCCTTCTCACTTCAGTAAATAGTAAAAGGAAAAGAAAGATATTAAAGTCTCTGCTCACTTAGGGAAGTAGTCAAAGAAAAAGAGAGATCATAAGGTCTGTACTCACGTCAGGAAGTAGTCAAAGAAAAAAAAGAAAGGTCACTTGAGTACAATACACAGGATTATAATAATTTTTGGAAAAAAGATATTCATTTCTACAGTATGTATAGCTGACACTTGAGGAGTGGAGAGCTCTGTTCCCCCTTTCCTCAGGGTGGGATGGACATAAGCTTGTGGGAATGGAGAGATCAGTCATTAAATTAGGAGAGACTTCAAGGAGACTGTGAAGAGGAGCAAGGCCCCAAAGGAAGAACCGACTTAGTTTTAGAAAGTGGAACAGGATTGGGGAAGAGTGACCCAAAGCGCTCAAGCAAAGCAGCAAAACTGCATGAAAATGAAAATATTTATTTCACAGATTTTAGAGAGAAGTATGTTTAAATAGTCATACTATGACCAGGTAGAAAGGTCATAATGGATTCTTTTTGAGTCTTAATTTTGGTGATGCTGTTAACGGAACTCAATAACAAGGATTTTCTGTGAGGTAGAAATGAGAGTTTTGTGATGATGATGATGACAAAGACTAAGTGGGATACAATCTTGTCATTGCACACATGGGGCTAACTATTTTGTTAGTTTTTTGCTCTGTGGTTCCTATTCACGAGATAATGGTTCATAAGACAGACTTATTCTCCTAAAATGTCAAATAAAAGATCAGTGTAAATCTTCCTTTGCATCTAAATGGACTGGCTTGAGCCCTGACTGTGATATGTGGTATGTGTACATGTGTGTGCGTGCACGTGTGCTCACTGCTTGTAAATATGCTGAACCACAGCTTTCCTAACCACTAGTGCATTTCTGTGCTTTTTACTTTAACACATTTTCTCTGAAAGAGCAAAGATGAATATCTTGGAGTTATAAAAGGAAATTAAAGAAAAATTCAACATTTTATCAGTTTCTTTCTTCAAAATTTTAAGTTGCAGTCTGATACAAAATAATAAAATGACCTATCACCCAAGAAACTAAGAGAAAATAAGATGTTAAAAGTAAGCATGTATATTTGATTTGAATGCCATTTTATCCTTAGGCAAATTTGTGCAATTATTTTATAGGTCAATGGAGGTGAGAGAAAAATATAGAAACTTTGAGAGATGTTTCCATCTTAAAAATATGTTTAAAACTGCAGTTCTCTTTGGATAATGTGACTCTACAATTATAAAATGTGATAGAAGATGGTGTGGAAATATTTTATTTTGTTGCTGCTATTAATTGCCATTGTGTCAGTTCTGACTCATAGAGGCAGTGCATGCACTTTCCCATTAAGTATTTGATGGATTTGAACCACCTTCAAGTCTGACTCATAGCGACCCTGTGTAAGGTTGCTGAGGAGTGACTGGTGAGCCTGTATGATCTAGCTGGTACCTGTGGCCTGGACTCAGTAGACTAAAGTTAAGGTATTGGCAGGACTGAGTTTGTTTCTGGCATCTGCCATAGAGTCTGATTACAAGGTCGTTCAGATTGTTGGTGAGATTCAGTTCCTTGTGGTTGTAGGACCAAGACCCCTGTATCCTTACTGACTGTTGGCTCAGAGCTGAGCTTTGCTCCTACAGGTTGCCCTCGTGTTCTTCTGACGCTTCCCATGTGGCCCCTTCTAGCCTTGTTGAGGCAGCCCCTCCTTCTAAAGCTTTGAATTTCTTCCACTTCTTCTGTTGCATCCTTCTCACTTCTTCTCTGCCAGAGAAAGTTCTATGCTTAGTTATTAAGCATAGATTGGATCACGAGGGTTGCCCAGGATAATCTTCTTATCTTAGTGTCCACACCTCAGCTACCTCTTTTGTGATGTAATACAATATATTCATGGTCCCCAGGATTACACTATGCACATTTTTATGGTGCTATTCTAGGGAATCCTGGTGGAATAGTGATCAAATTCTCAGCTGCTAATGAAATGGTCTCTGGTAGCATAACAGTTAAGAATCAGCACGCTAATCTCAGGGTCAGTAGTTCGAAACTACCAGCTGCTCCGTGGGAGAAAGATGAGGCTTTCTGCTCCTGTAAAGATTTACAGCCTTAGAAACCCTATAGAGGGTTGCTATAAGTCAGAGCCGACACCAAGGCACATTTAACAACTAAAATGATCCTTAGGATAAACATTTCTCCTCAAGGTCAGTGTGAACTGCAAGGTCAGTGTTTCAAACTCACTAGCCTCTCCTCAGAAACCCTGCACAGGATCTCTATGAGTCAGAACTGACTTGACAGCATGTAACAACAAAAACAACACCAATCCAATGATCAGCACTTCAAATCTACCAGTTGCATCTTGGGAAAACGATGTGGCAGTCTGCTTTCATCAAACTTACAGCCGTGAACACCCTTTGGGGCACTTGTACTTAGTCATATAAGGTAACTGTGAGTTAATATCAACTTTTTTTCAATGGGTTTGGAGTTGGGTTTGGTGTTCTGACTCCTATGCATACAAAAAGAACCTGGGGGTTCCAGGATTAAGAGGTTGGTCAATATCCAAAAGGCTTGAAGTTTGAGACCCTTAGAGGCTCTGCAGGAGGGAAGGCCCGGTGAGCTACTCCTGTAAAGGTTGTTGTTGTTTAGTGCTGTCGAGTCAGTTCCAACACTAAGGCAACCCTGCACAGGGTTTCTGAGGAGTGGCTGGTGAGCTTGAACTACCAACCTTGTGGGTTTTAGCTCATCTTGAGCTGCCAAGCTACACTTTAGCTCAGTTCATTAGCCCACAGCGCCATGCCAGCTCTAGGGTTACAACCTTGGGAGCCCTCCGGCACTCTTATACTCTGATGTAGAGCATCATTATGAGTTGGAATCAACTCCATAGCACTTAACAACATATGTACTGAATATGGACCAATTTTAGTTTCATGTTTTTCTTTCTTTAACAACAACAACAACAAAAAGAAAGAATCAGGAGTTTCCTTATTGTCTTTCATCACTTTCTCTATTCTTTAATTCATAGAACAGAAAAAGATGAAATAATCGAATTGAATACAAATGGAATAATGACAATACAAATCTGATCTGAAATGGTAAAACCTCGAAGTTTTTTTTAAGTTAATAACCAACCACTAGAAGATAAAGTTAATCTTACTCCAAAAGCAGACCAAAACAAAACAAGAAAACTTCTAAACCATATGTTCTATTTTTTGACTGGCCGAAGAAATCACAGATACAAGTGATTTTTAAAAGCTACAGTAAACCGTATAATATAAAGGAGTTCTGCTAGTGTAGTGGTTATGAATCTGGCTGCAAATTGCAAGGTCAGCAGTTTGAAACTACCAGCTGTTCCGTGGGAGAAAGATGAGGCTTTCTGCTCCCGTAAAGATTTA
>NW_006414359.1:5361-6091 GCF_000296735.1 Chrysochloris asiatica | reverse complement strand
AGCAGTTCAAACTCACCAGCTGCACGGTCACTGTGACTTGACAGGAACCGACTTGATATCACTTAACAACAACAATTATAGTAGCAGCAGCAGCAGTGGTAGTAACGGCAGCAGTAATAGTAGTAGTAATAGTAGCAGTAGTAATAGTAATAGCAACAGTAGTAGTAATAACAGCAGCAGTAGTAATAGTAACAGCAGCAGTAGTAATAGTAACAGCAGCAATAGTAATAATAACAGCAGCAGTAGTAGTAATAACAGCAGCAGTAGTAATAGTAACAGCAGCAGTAGTAGTAATAACAGCAGCAGTAGTAATAGTAACAGCAGCAGTGGTAGTAATAACAGCAGCAGTAGTAATAGTAACAGCAGCAGTAGTAATAGTAATAGCAACAGTAGTAGTAATAACAGCAGCAGTAGTAATAGTAACAGCAGCAGTAGTAATAATAACAGCAGCAGTAGTAGTAATAACAGCAGCAGTAGTAGTAATAACAGCAGCAGTAGTAGTAGTAACAGCAACAGTAGTAATAGTAACAGCAGCAGTAGTAGTACTAACAGCAACAGTAGTAATAATAACAGCAACAGTAGTAATAATAACAACAGCAGCAGTAGTAATAACAGCAGCAGCAGTAGTAATAACAGCAGCAGTAGTAATAATAACAGCAGCAGTAGTAATTGTAACAGCAGCAATAGTAATAATAACAGCAGCAGTAGTAGTAATAATAACAGCAGCAGT
>NW_006414359.1:4537-4899 GCF_000296735.1 Chrysochloris asiatica | reverse complement strand
CAGCAGTAGTAATAATAACAGCAGCAGTAGTAGTAATAACAGCAGCAGTAGTAATAGTAACAGCAGCAGTGGTAGTAATAACAGCAGCAGTAGTAGTAGTAACAGCAGCAGTAGTAGTAATAACAGCAGCAGTAGTAGTAGTAACAGCAGCAGTAGTAGTAGTAACAGCAGCAGCAGTAGTAGTAACAGCAGCAGTAGTAATAATAACAGCAGCAGTAGTAGTAATAACAGCAGCAGTAGTAATAATAACAGCAGCAGTAGTAGTAGTAACAGCAGCAGTAGTAGTAGTAACAGCAGCAGTAGTAGTAATAACAGCAGCAGTAGTAGTAGTAACAGCAGCAGTAGTAGTAATAACAGCAGCA
>NW_006414359.1:2391-4437 GCF_000296735.1 Chrysochloris asiatica | reverse complement strand
CAGTAGTAGTAGTAACAGCAGCAGTAGTAGTAATAACAGCAGCAGTAGTAGTAGTAACAGCAGCAGTAGTAGTAATAACAGCAGCAGTAGTAGTAATAACAGCAGCAGTAGTAGCAGTAACAGCAGAAATAGTAATAGCAGTAATAGCATCAATAGCACCAGCGTCCTGGGATCAGGAGATAATAGTAATAACAGTAGCACCAATGACCTGGAGTCAAGGTATAACAGCAGCAGCAGCAGCAGCAGCAGTGGCCCCGGGCAGTGTACAACAATAGTAACAGTAGTAAGTAGTAGCAATAGCAGCAGCAGTACCAGTGGTCCCTCTCTGACTCCTAAACCCAATTGCTCATTCTGAGGAAGGCAACTCCTGGGTCCCCATGGCACCAAGCTCAGTCAATGCCACAGGTTCCTGAGCTGAAGCTGTAGACCCAAGCGATGAGCTTGTACCTCCCAGGACATGAATCTGATAACCTCCAGACCAGTGCTGAAACTTTGTCCCTGGTGCCCAGACAGGAGGAGGGGGACAACTCTTTCAGGCCTCTTTAGATAGGCAGACAGTGAGTGAAGACAGGAAATGCAAACATGTGTTCCTGTGGGCTCAGAATAGTTCTGGGCTAGAACAAATATGACCGCGTCAGGGCAGGGTTCTCTTGGCCTCCTCATATACACTATGGGACATGGGCACCAACCCTCTCATCACTCAGCGGGTTAATAAAAAGCAGAGCCAAAGCCTAGTCTCTGTCCTCCCAGAGAGTAGCTCAAGATCCCAGTGACCCCAGGACTTCCTTCAGACCAGACAGTCATTATTCCCAGCATGCCCAGGGGGCAGAGGAGAGCTGCCCTAGAGGCACTATCTGGTGGGGATGTTTATTGTCAGGTACTGTTGAGTCAGTTCTGACTTACAGTGACCCTAAGCAACTCTGCCCAGTCCTGTGCCATCCTCACAATGAGGGGAAGTGGGGACAGGGCACCCTGAATTTGCCTATTCTGGATATTTCATATGTGTGGGATCATACAATAATTGCTTTTGTGTGTGTATGGCTTACTTATTTCACTCAGTATTGTGTTTTCAAGGTTCATTTGTGTAGTAGTATGTATCAGAACTTCATTTCTCTTTATGGCCAAATAACAATATTTCGTGTATCATATTTCATTCATTCATTCAACTGTTGGTGGATGTTTTGGCTATTGTAAATAATGCTACAAATATTGATGTAAAGGAATCCTTCCTTTCAAGCCTCTTGGACATACACCTAGGAGTGGAATTACTGGATCATATTGTGATTCTACATTTGATTTCCTTGAGAACCTGCCAGGCTGTTTCCCCCAGTGAGAGTAAAGCTTCATTGGACCACAGACATGCCCTTCACTTATTGTGGCTAGGAGACTTGCCCTGGTAGAGATGGAGCTCACTTACTACAGGATCTGACCCTATGAACCAAGAAGGACAGGCGGTGATGGTGGACATGCTGGGTGTGTTTGTCAGGCCGGCTCTGAATGAATGAGCTGTGTTGACTTGAACACAGGCAAGGGTTAACAGTGTATAATGACTGGGACTCCTCAAGGCCTCCTGAGACTAAGTTCCTCTGTCTTCCTACTCTGCTGTCCTCAGAGTACTGCATGCTGACCAGCCAGTTACTGTAGTTAAGCTCTAGGCTGGAGAAAGGCTTTATGTAGGAAGCCTCTGACCATGTCTCATCGACAGGTGCATGCATGGCTACAACTGAGACTGGGAAAGCAGGTGCTTTCCTGCTCAGGGCTATCACAGTGGAGAGTACTGGGTGGGAAACTGTCGAGGACTGGCCTCAACAGGGGAGTTTGGTTCACGAAGTATGGAGATCTGGTGGTGACAGAGACAGAAAAAGAGTACACACAAAGACGCAACGAGAGAGACAAAGAGACACCCCGAAACTAGAGTGGATGCAAAACTGGAGGGCAGACCCTGGACTACAGGCATCGTGGCCCCTACAGGCAGTAAAGCACCGCCTTGCAAACCGTAATGCATGCGGGCTTCAGTCTGCGCCCCCTTTTTATTTCAGGGAGGGA
>NW_006414359.1:0-1566 GCF_000296735.1 Chrysochloris asiatica | reverse complement strand
TAAAAGCCAATGAACCCAGGATATCTGGAGGTTACTTCCTTGGGCCCTCAGGGTCCCTGGCTAGCCATCCTGAGTGGGGCCATCATGTAGGATTTTTGTCCATGACACAGGGCCTCAACTTCTCAGTGATCATGGTCCCCAACAGGAAACTGAAGTGCCTGCCTTCCTACAACCCCTGTTCCTCAGGCCACCCCAGGATGACACCGCCTCAAATCTCACTCAACATAAACACACATGCATACTCACAGACACTCACACACATACTTCACATATACATGCTGAAACTCACATACACACTCACATACACACACACACACACACTCACACTCAAAAACTCTTGACCTCTCATCTCACAAAGGAAACTAAGTTAATGAATGACCCTCTCCCTCATTACTTGTGCCTGGCTCTGCCCTCCTTCCTGGACTTGGGTGGATGGTTCCAGTTCCTCCTTGTGATAGTTAAGGTTCCTTCTCAGCAAAGAAGGATTTTATCAATAAAGTGGATACGATGACACGTTTTGTGGAAACCAATCATCCTCTTTCCCTAGCCATGCTTGTTGTTGCCCTATGTGCTCATGAGCAAAGTGGCCATAGTGGCAGGGATGAAAGTTATGCATGGGCTCAGCAGCATGAACTTCCACTCACCAAGACAGATTTGGTTACAGACACGGCTGAGTGCCCAATCTGCCAATAGCAGAGGTATGGGATCATCCCTCAGGGCGATCAGCCAAAAACCTGGTGGCAGATTGATTACATCAGACAGCTTACATCGAGGAAAAGATAGAGTTTTGTTCTTACTGGAATAGACACTCTAGATACAGAATTGCCTTCCCTGCATGTAATACATGTGGCAAAACTACCATCTGTGGACTTACAGAATGTCTTATCCACCATTATGGTATCCCACACAACATCACCTCAGATCAAGAGACTCGCTTCACAGCAAATCAAGTGTGGCAATGGGCCCATGCTCATGGAATTTACTGATCTTACCATGTTCCTCATCATCCAGATGCAGCTGTTTTGATAGAATGATGGATTGGCCTCTTACAGACACAATTATGGTACCAACTAGGTTGTAATACTTTGCAGAGTCAGGACAACGCTCTCTAGGAGGCTGTGTACTCTTTAAAGCAGCATCCAATATGTGGTGCTGTTTCTCCAACACCCAGGATTCAAGTGTCCAGGAACCAAGGGTTGGAAATGGGAGTGGCAACACTCATTATTATACCAATAACCCATCCACAAAAATTTTGCTTCCTTTCCCTGCAACACTAAACTTTTTGGATCTGGAGGTCTTAGTTCCAAAGGGAGTTCCAAATACATCCACCTTGTTGTTGTTGTTAGGTGCCATCAAGTCAGTACCAACTCATAGCAACCTTATGCACAGCAGAACAAAACACTGCCCAATCCTGGGCCAACCTCACTATCATTGCCACGCTTGAGCTCATTGATAATGCCACTTTGCCAATCCATCTTGCTAGGGGTCTTCCTCTTTTTCTCTGACCCTCCATCTTACCAAACATGATATCCTTCTCCAGCAACTGGTCCCTCCTGACAATATGTC
>NW_006414358.1:0-5786 GCF_000296735.1 Chrysochloris asiatica | reverse complement strand
AAGTTGGACGCTGAATACAGAAGACCATAGAAGAACTGATGCACCTGAGTTATGGTGTTGGATCAGAATATTAAAATACCCTGGACTTCTAGAAGAGCAAACAAATCTGTATTAGATGAAGTACAGCCAGAATGCTCCTTAGAAGCCAGCATGTGAGATTTTTTGTCTCTCATACTTTGAATGTATTATCAGAAGGAACCAGTCTCTGGAGAAGGACAGCATATTAGAAAAAGTAGAGAATCAATGAATAAAAAGAGGAAAGCCAATGGACTGGCACAGTGGCAGTAGCAATGAGCTCAAGATTCACAATGATTATGAAGATGTTGTGTGACTGGGAAATGTTCTGTTTTGTAGTGTACAAGGTCACTATGAGATGGACTTAACTTGATGGCATCTTACAACAACCAAAATAACAACAATAACAATAATTTATGAGGCACATGAAAAGATAGCAATCATCCATTATTACAAACTACTGTATCATTGTAGTTGTTAAGTGCTGTCGAGTCTGTTCTGAACCACAGTGACCCTGGATAGGATTTCCAAAGAGCAACTGGTGAGCTTGAACCACCAACCTTGCAGTTCAGATGGTTTTACAGTCTGGCATATTAACCCACAGCATTACACCAGGACTCTTCATTGTATATACTTCAAATTTCCATTGTTGGTTCATAACTACAGGTTTTATTAAGTAGGGCTTTCTTAACCCAGAGACTGCCTGTATATAACTAACAACAATTTGATCCTTAATATTAGGTATTTGAGGTCTTATATACAAAATCAGTTTGATCTTCAAGATCGGCAGATCAAGCTCAGCAACCTTTCCTTGAAAACACTAAACACGGTCACTGTGGATTGGAACCAAATTGATGGAACTTAACAAAAACAAAAATACGGTTATAGCTGGAATCCTGGTGTAATGTTGTAAGATAAGTATTGAGCTGCTAAATGAAAGGTTGGTGGTTCAAAGTCACCAGTCTAGTGGCTCCTTTGAAATACAGAATTGCTAAGGATAGGAACTGACTCGGCTGTACTTAAGAACAACACAAGTGATTATAATTTAATCATTTTATATATTGGAACAACTCACATAACTAAATTTAGTGGAAATGTGAATATAATGCAGGAATTTCTATTGTATTTCACAGGTACTTTGGATTGGAGTGCACTTTTAGAAGCAATGAATAAAAACATTGAACAATCAGTTGAACACATGGATAACACTTTAATTCTTAAGATCAATACTCAGAGGGAAAGGACCTGCTGGAAGTCTAATTTCACTGTGATGTATGAACACAACACCAGCAACTGACAAAAACATAGGAGTTCTTTCACAGTTTTCTTTTCAAAACAAGTGTCAAAGGAGTTCCAGTCAAGTAGTAATCACTGGTTAACCTGGACCTACATCATCACTTTCTAATGGGTTCAGAGAAATCTCCGTAATCAGTTCCTTGAAATTGGAAGTGATCCCACTGTGAGAAAAGTGATGAATGTTTGTTTACCTGCTGGGTGGAAAAATGGAAAAATATCAACCTAAGGACATATTTATTTTGATCTTCTATTGTGCTTTATTATTACGCAGAAACCAGAAACTGGATAAATAGCAAAAACTTAGGAAACAGTGAGAACCTTAGAAGACTTAAGTGCTGGCAAGCATTATTTCTTTGCTGCCAAATGTTCCCTGCTCACAAGAAATCTGGGAAGCTTCAGGATATTTATATACCCTGAAGTAACAGCATAGTTTATAGCTAAGATACTGGAGAGAAGCTGCACAGCTCTACAAATTGAGGATTCATAAAGAACACATGCAGAAAAGAAGTGGCATTAAGATTGGAGGCAGAATCATTCACAAACTGTGATATGCAGATGACACAACTTGATGACAGTGAAGAGAACCTAAAGCATTTACTGATGAAAATCAAAGGATACAGCCTTTAGTAAAGATTCCAACTCAACATAAAGAAAGAAAAAATCTCACAACTGGATCAATTAGCAGCATCATGATAAATGGAAAAAATATTGAAGTTGTGAAGCATTTCATTTTATTTACATGTAAAATCGGTACCTATAATAGCAGCAATAAAGAAATCCAATTACATATTATATTGGACAAATCTGTTGCAAAAAACCTCTTTAAAGTTTTTAAATATCAAGATGATATTTGAGAACTAAGGTGTGCCTAACCTGTCATGGTATTTTTAATCACTTAATATGTATGTGTAAACTGGGCAATGAAAAAAAACACTGAAGAAAAATTGATTCAATTGAATTATGTATAGCATTGGCAAAAAATGTTGAATATACCATGAACTGCAAGACAAAAGAACAAATCCATTTTGGAGGAAGTATAACCACAATGCTCCCTAGAAGTGAGGATGATGAGACTTTTTTTTTTTTTTTTTTTTGTATTTTGGATATGATATAATGAGAAACGAGCCCCAGGAGAAGGATGTGTTTGGTAAAATAGTGAGATAGCTGTAACAATGGGCTCAGAGTTAACCATTATTATGAGGATGGTGCAGGATCAAAAGTGTTTTATCATGTTGTGAATAGGGTCTGCATCAATTGGAACTGGCTCAATAGGATCTACAAGGGGACATAAAAGTGTTCATGGACAAATTCCACTGTCTCTTAATTCCTTTCTTCCTTAAACTTTTAAAGTCCCTTTGTGTCAACAACATGAAAATTTAATAAAGGAGGGCTGTTTATGGTTTATGTGATAACATTAAATGCAAAGAAGATAGTTGAGACGAGATATCTGGATTATTGCAAACCTATTTAGGAGACTTCAAGTGTTTTATAGGGTTCCACATCTTGACATATATTGAGTTGGGGGGAACAGATATCTATGTCTAAATATTCAGTGATTATCTTCAATTACATTGTTATATACTGAAAAGTAGAAATGGAATTATATTTTATTAGATTAAAATAACAAAAAGAATTTAAAAATATATATTTTGCTTGGAAATATAATCGACAGATTGTAAAGTGAAAACAGTTGTAAGTTTAAAGTATGCTGCAGATGGATTTTCAGTGTCAGTGGAAGCAGTCTGCATGTCTTGAGCAACAAATAGTCTAATATTGGTGGATGTTTCACATGGCACAGAAAATTAAATCCATTAAATATTGTTGTTGTTAGGTGTCATTGAGTCAATTCTGACTCATAGAGAGACCTAAGGCACAACAGAATGAAACACTGCCCAGTCATGCACCGTTCTCACAGTTGTTAAATTCAAGCCCATTGCTGGAGCCACTGTATCATTCTATCTTGTTGGGAGTCTTCCTTTTTTTCCTTGATTCTCCACTTTACCAAACACATTGTCCACCACTAGGGACTGGTCACTACTGACAACATGTCCAAATGATCAGAGATTAAGTATTGACATCCTAGCTTTGAAAGATCATTCTGGTTGTACTTCTTCAAAAACAGATGTTTGTCCTTCTGACAGTCCATACTACTTTTAATATTTTTCTCCATCATCATAATTCAAATTCATCAATTCTTATATGGTCTTCCTTATTCATTTTTCAACTTTCATATGCATATTAGGCTATTGAAAATACCATGGCGTGGGTCAGGGCCACCCTAGACCTCAAACTGACATCTTTGCTCTTGAACAATTTAAAGAGCTCTTGTGCAGTAGATTTGCTTATTACAATATGTCATTTGATTTCTGACTGCTGCTTCCATGCGTGTTGATAGTACATCCCTATAAAATGAAATATTTGACAAGACTAAACTTTTTTAAGAATAAGCAAACCAAATCTACAGTTTTCCATTTTTCAGTGATGTTCTTATCTAGTTTTAGTATGAGAGTTATGCTCGCTTCGTAAAATATATGTTGAAGGGATTTCCATCATTTTCTGTGTTTTGGAATCATTTTAGTAAACCGATGTCAACTTTTCTCTGAATGTTTAGTAAAATTAACCATAAAGCTATCTGGACCTGGACTTTTTTATTGTTGGGAATGTTTTAATGACCCGATCAATTTCTTCTTTTGTTATAGGTCTGTTCAAGTTTTCTACTTCATTCTATTGTAGTTTAGTCAAGTTGTGTTTTTCTAAAAATCTATCCATTTTTTCCAAATATTTAAATGTATTGGAGTACAAGTCTTCATAGTATTCAATTATTATCCTTTTTATTTCTATTGGTTCTATTGTAAAATCACCCATACCATTTCATATGCATGTTATTTGCATCTTCTCCCTCTTTTCATTTGATAGATTTGCTAGTGCTTTGTCAATTTTATTAAAACTTTTCAAAGAACCAGTTTTTTGTCTTGCTGATTCTATTGTTTTTCTGTTCCTAATTCATGTATTTCTCCTATAATTTTTATAATTTCATTTCTTCCAGTGACTGTAAACTTACTTTGTTGGACTTTTTTTCCAATTGTTTGAGGTGTTATGTTAATGTATTGATTTGGGTTCTTTCTATGTTTTGGATGTGGTCATTTATTGCTATAAATTGCCCTCTTTTTGTGTGCATTTATGCTAAAAGTTGCCCTCTTTTGCTGTGTCTGAAAGTTTTTGTATGTTGTGTTTTCATTTTCATTTGTTTCAAGAATTTATTTTTTAAATTTAATTTTATATTTGTTCTATTAAACAGTGGCTTTTAAGCAACATGCTATTCAGTTTCCATGAAAGTGATTTCCTTCGGTGATCTTCCAATTTTTAATTTCTTATTTTATAGCATTGTAATCTGAGAAGAAGGTTTGTAGTATTTTGATGCTTTAAAATTTATTGACACTTGCTTTGTGGCCTAATAAAAGGTCATTCTGGAGAATGTTCCATGCACATTCTGAATGGTCAATGCACATTCTGAAAAATAATGTTTATCGTGCTCTAGTTGGGTGGGTTGTTGTTGTTGTTGTTAGGTGCCATCGAGTCAGTACCGACCCATAGTGACCTTATGCTCAGCAGAACTAAACAGTGCCTGATTCTGGGCCAAACTCACTATTGTTGCCATGCTTGAGTCTATTGATACTGCCACTTAGCCAATCCATCTCTTTGGAGGTCTTCTTCTTTTTCTGTCCCTCCACCTTATCAAACATGATATCCTTCTCCAGCTACTCGTCCTTCCTGACAAAATGTTCAAAGTATGACAGACAAAGTTTGGCCATCTTGGTCTCCAAGGAGCACTCTGGCTGCACTTCTTCCAAAACAGATGTATTAGTTATTTTGGCAGCCCATGGCACTTTCAATATTCTCCTCCAATACCAAAACTCAAAAGCATCAATTCTTCTATGAAATTCCTTATTCGCTGTCCAGCTTTCACATGCATATGAGGTTAGTGAAAGGACCTTAGTCCTTAAGCTGCATCTTTGCTCTTCAACACATTAAAAAGGTCTTATGCAGCAGATTTGCCCAATGCAATGCGTTGTTTGACCTCTTGACTGCTGCTTCCACAAGTTTTGATAGTTGATCCAAGAAGAATGAAGTCCTTGACAACTTCAAACTCTTTTCTGTTGATAAAAATGTAGTTTATTGGTCCAGTGGTGGGGATTTTTGTTTCCTTTACATTGAGACGTAATCCAAACAGAAGGCTATGCTCTTTGATCTTCATCAGTAAGTATTTTAAGCTCTCTTCACTTTCAGCAAGCAAGGTTGTATCATCTGCATATCATTGGCTGTTAATCAGTCTTCCTCCAATCCTGATGCCACATTTTTCTTCATAGAACCCCGCTTCTGGTATTATTTGCTCAGCATACAGGCTGAATAAGTATGGTGCAAGAATACAAGCTTTTCATACAACTTTCTTAATTTTTAAAAATTCAGTGTTTCCA
>NW_006414357.1:4543-5396 GCF_000296735.1 Chrysochloris asiatica | reverse complement strand
GGTGGGGTTCAGGATTCTACCTATGGTCTTCTGTAATGCAGAAGCTCCACAGGAAGCCTCTTTCACTGGGTACCTTGTAGCCCCATTTTAGGTATTCAAATCAGTTATAGGCAGAAGACGGACTTACAAGCTTTCTATGGTGATATTTCTGTCTATTCCTTTCTCTGCCCCTCAAGTATCTATTTTACAATAGTATGCAAGGGAAACCAAGATTCAAAAGATAGTCAAGCATCTTAACATTATTTCCCCCTTTTGCCCATTCCAATCATGTCCCAATCCCTGTATCCCAGAGCCCTATTGTTCCAAAGTTGTGCATACATCATTATTTACCTCTGTCCTAATCAGGCCATGTAAACCTGTCTAATTGTTTTCCCATATGCCTTGTTCTCCCATTCCCTTCCCACTTCTTGAGTATTGACCCCTCCCCAGCACCCAAACTATGCTGCGTTTATACCCTACCCTGCGCTCCACCTTCTCCTCCCTCTCCTCACCCCCCTCACATCCCAGAAATGAGCAAAAAGTCCCCACCCCACCTTTAGTAGGGGTTCTTTTTCTTAGTCTTTTACACTAATGGTCCTATGAAGTATTTCTCGTTTTGTGACTGACTAATTTCACTCAACATAATGACCTCAACATTCATCCATGTTATATGGTGTCTTACAGCTTCCTTGTTGTTCTTCAAGGTGGCATAATATTCCATTGTGTGTTTGTTTGTTTATCCATTCTTCAGTTGATGGGCACTTAGGCTGTCTCCATCTTTTTACTACTGTAAACAGTACTGCTATGAACATTGGTATGCATATATCTACTCGTGTTATGGCTCATATTTCTTGTGGGTAAATACCAAGTAGAG
>NW_006414357.1:1839-3038 GCF_000296735.1 Chrysochloris asiatica | reverse complement strand
ATTCACATTTAGGTTTTTAATCCATGCTGAGTTGGTTTTTGTATAAAGCTTGAGGTAAAGATCTTGTTTCAATCTTTTGCATATCACTTTCCAGTTGTGCCAGCTCCATCTGTTGAAGAGACAGACTATCACCTCCCCATGCAATATATTTAGGTACTTTGTTGAAAATTAGTTGGGTTAATTTCTAGATTCTCAATTCTGTTCCATTGATCAATGTATCTTTCATTGTACCAATACCAAGCTGTTTTGACCACTATAGTGTGTAATAAATTTTGAAATTGGGGAGTGAGAGGTTTCCAACCTTATTTTTCTTCTTAAGCAGTGCTTTTCTTATCCTGGGTCTCTTTCCTTTCCATATAAAGTTTGCAATTGTTTTTTCCATCTCTTTGAAGAATATTGTTAGAATCTGGATTGGGATTGCATTGTATATGTAAATTGCTTTGGACAGTATTGACATTTTCACAATGTTAAATCTTCCTATCCAGGATCATGATACAGTCTTCTATTTATATAGGTGTCTTTTGGTTTCTTGTAGTTTTCTTTGTATAGGTCCTTTTTTTCTCTGGTTACATATATTCCTAATATTTCATTCTTTGGGCGTCTATTATAAATGTTATTGCTTTGCTAATGTCCATTTCAGTGCTGTAGTTATTGGTATAGAGGAACCCAACTGATTTTTATATATTGATCTTATATCCTGCCACTTTGCTGAATCTTCCAATGAGGTCTGGTAGCATTATTACTGAGCCTTTGGGATTTTCTATGTACAGGATCATATTGTTTGCAAATAGAGAGAGTTTTACTTCCTCTTTGTAAATTTGGATGCCTTTAATGTCTCTGTCTTTCTATATAGCTCTTGCTAAGGCTTCCAGGACAATATTGAATAAGACTAGTGACAAAGGGCATCTTTGTCTGGTTCCTGTTTGCAGAGGGAAGGCTTTCAGTTTCTTTCCATTGAGAGGCTGGTGGTTTTATATATGCTTTTAATTATGTTGAGGAATTTCCTTCCAATTCCTATTTTGTTGAGTGTTTTTATCAGGAATGGATGTTGGATTTTGTCAAATATGATATGATCATATGGTTCTTTTCCTCTTTCTTATTTATATGGTGGATTATGTTGATCGTTTTCCTAATGTTGAACCATCCTTGCATCCCTGATATGAATCCCACTTGATCATGATGTATTATCTTTTTGATGT
>NW_006414357.1:0-916 GCF_000296735.1 Chrysochloris asiatica | reverse complement strand
TTTCATTGGGAGCATAGATATTTATTATGGTTATGTCATCTTGTTCAATTGTCCCTTTAATCATGAGATAATGTCCATCTTTATCTATTACACTAGGTTTTGCCTTAAAGTTTATGTGATCAGAGATCAGTACTGCCACTCCTGCTTATTTTTTATTGTAATTAGCATGGTATATATATATTTTTCCATCCTTTGACTTTAAATCTGTTTTTTTCTCTGTGTGTAAGATGTGTATCTTGCAGACAGCATATTGAAGGATCTTGTTTTCTTATCCATTCTGTCACCTTCCATCTCTTAACTGGTGCATTTAATCCATTTATATTCAGTGTTATTATTGATAAGTATGGATTAATTGCTGCCATTAGGTTTTTAATTTTAGGTGTCACTGCTTTCTTTGTTCTGTATGTCTTCCTGTGCTGAGTTAATTCTTTTTTAGTTCTTTCTTCTGCTTTTCCTCATACTTTTAATATTTGCATATTCTTCTTGGATTTTCATTGTATTGTTATATTGTGAAGTATTTATTTTCTTTGAGGTTATCTTGTATTCCATTAACTTTTCTTTCATTTTATTCCAGTCAATTTTATCCCGTAATCTACCTGACCTTCTCATCGTCTGGATCTCTGTTCTTACGTGTTTACCTTCTTTCACATTGTAATTGTTTTGATCATAGAATGACCTCGCAGATTCCCTGAGTTTGTTCTTATAGTTTTGATCTCTTCTTGACTCTTCCTTCTGTTGATTTTGTTCTGAGAGGTGCTGCCACATATGTCAATCTATGGTTGTTGTCTGTTTTTGTTGGTTATCAGTCCATAGAATTTCCTTTAGGGTGTTTTGTAGTGCAGGGTTGACTTTGGGAAAATCCCTTAGCTTCTGTTTATGCTGGAATGTTTTGATTACACCGTTGTAGTTGATTGAT
>NW_006414356.1:3561-5781 GCF_000296735.1 Chrysochloris asiatica | reverse complement strand
GATCTCTCAACAGAAACCATGCAGACAAGAAGGCAATGGGGAGACGTATATAAAATCCTGAAAGAAAAAAAAACTGGCAACAAAAAATCATCTACCCAGCAAAGCTGTCAATCAAATACTATAGTGTAATCAAAACATTCCAGGATAAACAGAAGCTAAGGGATTTTGCCTAAGCCAACCCTGCAATGAAAAACTTCCTACAGGGAGCTCTGTGGACTGAGAATCAACAAGAACAGACAACAACCAGCGATCGATGTATGTAGTAGCATCACCCGGGACTCAATTTACAAATGGAAAAGTCAAGAACAGAATGAAACTATAAGAACAAATTCAGAGGATCTGGGAGGTCAGTCTCTGATCAAAACAATTACAATGTGTAAGAAAGTAAACACAGAGCAACAGAGATCCAGGTAGTAAGAAAATCAAGTAGATTATAGGATAAAATAGACTGTCTTAAATGGAGGGAAAAGTTAATGGAATATAAGGTAACCACAACAGTGAGGTTGGGATGGGGGGTTTAGAGGGAGATGGAGGGAGGCGATGATAGAGCACAGAGTAGGGGACAGACATATCAGGTTGGGTGTCGGGGAGGGCAACACAAGAATGTAGAGGAGGTGGAAGAACAATGTAGATAGGGAACACTGAAACAGGTTTGCATGGGCTAAGTGGGACAGAGGTCAATAGTGATGCATGCTCAACCTTGGAACAGCAGGGCTCTGTGCAGGGATCTAGGCATAGTTTGAAGAGGGGAAATAATACTAAGATGCTTGACTGTCTTATGAATATTAGTTTCCCTTGCCTACTATTGTAAAACAGACACAAGTGGGATAGAAAGGAATGTTGGGAAACATGATTAGAGAAAACTTGTAAGCCCGTCTTCAGCCTATAACTGATTGGAATACCTAAAAAGGACTCTAGAACTTGCCCAGTGAAATAGGCCTCTTGTGGAGCCCTTGCAGAGTATAGAACCTTAGGTGAAATCCTGAGTCCCATCCAGAACCTTCTGAGGTGGGACATTCCCACTAGAAATAACGAATAAACCAGCCTGGAACAGCTAGAGCAACAGAAGATACATCTTCAAAGAAAGGTCATCAGGAAGACAACAATGTCAGTATGACTGGTTACTACAAGAATAAGAAGGCTGTTTGCCAGGAAGCCATCAAGGCAAGCAATCAAGTACCTTCAGGACAAATCCCCCTCTAAGACTCAAAACATGCATGAGCAGGCATGTAAGCTTGCTGATGACAACATTGGTCTACTGGTGAGTGCAAGAGTGGTAAAGGCAGCAATGAAAAATTGGCTGAGTTCAATCAGAGTCCATTGACTCCTACTGATCTGGAGATGAGAGAAAGAAGAGGAAGGGCTGGTTGGTCCAAAGTGTGGTGAGACCTGGGGACACTTGAGTCCATGGACATGGACATAGCCACAGAGGGCTAGAGCGGAGAGTGAAGCATCCAGCTGATAATGAAGTGAGGGGAGATGTACAAGAACACCCAAACTTGCACACAGTACTCATTTGACCTATTCTCGATGGCTTGATAAGCAGAACTTGACTACAGGAAGATAAAACACAAACAAATAGACAATTTTTGATAAAGGAAAAAAGGGTAAATTGCTACAATTTGATGAACCTGACTTATACTCATGGATGTAGAAACTCTAAATACCAACAGAGAAGGAAGGAGTCTTCACATCAAGTATCAATGCTATCCCCTCTGTATACATGGTACATAAGGATGGGCAACTTAGACATTGGCTACATAAAATGAGAGTGTGATAAAGGCACAAAGTTAGGTTTAAAGAGGGAGTTTAGTTTTAGAGCATGTGAGGGAAGAAAGAGTCCCCGCTGAGTAGTTTTATCTTGTCTAGATGGGTCTGGTAAAAAGAGATGGGGATAAGATTATGATTCAATAGTTAGTAATTGTTATCATGACTAATTGAGACTGTCACAATTGTAAAGGTAGTTTTGTAACAAAAATGGGGGAGCAGTTATTCTTACAGTACAGAAACAAAGGACCCTAGGACCATCAAGGTAGAAGAGCACAAGCAGAATGCGGGACCTTATCCAGAGATGTAGTGATGCCAGAGATGGAGGCAGAGATGGGGACATAGAGAGGAGGAGCAGCTATGGACTCTAGATTTATGGGAAGAGAGGGACTTAGAGCTGTGGCCAGAAGGCAGTCTTGCGTAATGTGTCCTTTGGTGGTGTAAATTATTGTA
>NW_006414356.1:0-3081 GCF_000296735.1 Chrysochloris asiatica | reverse complement strand
TCAAGGACTTGATTCTTCTTGGATCAACTATCAACACTCATGGAAGCAGCAGTCAAGAAATCAAACGACGTATTGCATTAGGCAAATCTGCTCCACAAAACCTATTTAAAGTGTTGAAGACAAAGATGTGAGCTTGAGGACTAAGATGCGCCTGACCCAAGCCATGGTATTTTCAATAACCTCATATGCATGTGAAAGCTGGACAGTGCATAAGAAAGACTAGAAGAATTGATGCTTTTGAGTTATGGTGTTGGAGGAGAACATTGAAGTGCCATGGGCTGCCAAAATAACCAATAAATCGTTTTGAAAGAAGTGCAGCCAGAGGGCTCCTTGGAGGCCAAGATGGCCAAACTTCGTCTCTCATACTTTGGGCATATTGTCAGGAGGGACCAGTTGCTGGAGAAGGATATGATGTTTGGTAAGGTGGAGGGTCAGAGAAGGAGAGAAAGACTCCCAGCGAGATGGATTCACCAAGGGGCAGCATTGATGGACTCAAGCATGGCAAGGATAGTGAGGTTGGCCCAGGATTGGGCAGTGTTTAGTTCTTCTGTGCATAAAGTCGCTATGGGTCAGTACCAACTTTATGGCACCTAACAACAACAACAGCAATTGAGAACGTATTCTTGGTCAGTAGGGACATAGTTCTGGAATAAAATAATAGGCTCCCTTTTTAGAAGACACCCTTGTCTGCTGCTGGAACTCATCAATTGTTTCTTCATCATGCAATTCCAGCTTTGCAGGTGTGTCTGTTTCATTGATTGGCTTCTCATCAAATTGAAATCTGACCTGCCTCGTGACAAACCCTGTGGTTCCAGTAGGCTTTCATTAGTTTACTATGTAGTGTATGCCTCTTAATCTTAAACTGTGGCACAGAACCATCTGCCCCACCACCTTCAAATTAACATGACCATGTTCTCAGTCTTGACTCCTTCTTTGGGTTTCTCATCGGCCACCACTAGCACCAGAGTCTCCTCAGCTGCCACTTCACAAAAGAAGTACCAAGTCCTCACCGCAGGAGCATTCAAGCAGCACCAGGAGTGGCAGTCTCAGTAGGAATATCTTAAATGAAAATCTTACACCACAAATGGTCAGCGTGGAGTCAAATCTTTAGGTAAGTTGTTGTTGTTGTTGTTAGGTGCCATCGAGTTGGTACTGACTCATAGTGACCCTATGTACAACAGAACGAAACACTGCCTGATCCTTGGCCAACCTCACAATTGTTGCCACACTTGAGCCCATCGATGATGCCACTTGGCCAATCTATATCACTGGGGGTCTTCCTCCTTTTCTCTGTCCCTCCACCTTACCTTCTCCAGAAACTGGTCCCTCCTGACAATATGTCTAAAGTATGAGATGAAGTCTGGCCTTCCTGGCCTCCAAGGAGCACTCTGGCTGAACTTCTTCCAACATAGATCTGTTGGCTCTTTTGGCAGTCCATGGCGCTTTCAATATTCTCCTCCAACACCATAACTCAAAAACATCAATTCTTCTATAGTCTTCCTTATTCACTGTCCAGCTTTCACATGCATATGAGGTTACTGAAAATATCATGCCTTGGGTCAGGCGTACCTTAGTCCTCAACTGACATGTTTGCTCTTCAACACTTTAAAAAGGTCTTGTACAGCAGATTTGCCTAGTGCACTATGTTGTTTGATTTCTTGGCTGTTGCTTCCATGAATGTTGATGGCTGATCCAAGCAAAATAAAGTCTTTGACAACTTCAACCTTTTCTCCATTGATAAGAATGTTGTTTATTGATACAGTGGTGAGGATTTTTGTTTTCTTTACATTGAGATGCAATCCATACTGAATGCTATGGTCTTTGATCTTCATCAGTAAGTATTTTAAGTCTTCTTCACTTTCAGCAAGCAAGGTTGTATCATCTGCATATTGCAGGTTGTTAATGAGTCTTCCTCCAATCTGATGCCATTCTTCATATAAGCCAGCTTCTCAGATTATTTATTCAGCATACAGGTTGAATAAGTATGGTGAAAGAATACAACCCTATTGCACGCCTTTCCTAATTTTAACCATTCAGTGTTCCCATGTTCTGTTTGAACAACACCATTTGTGCCACACAGGTGCCTTGTGAGATTACCAAACACTGCAGTTCTATTCTGATACATTTGGGGCTGCCATGAGTCAGAATTGACTCTACTAGAACAGGATTGGTTTTTATTATTATACGCTGCAAAAACTGCCTCTTTGGAATCATTGAATAGGATACCCTGAGTTTCTGTCCATAGTGATGAAAATCTGGCAATGAATTTTGATGGTGGTTACACACCATAATTAAAATAATTGATATCAATGAAGTGTACACTTGAAAAATGTTTTAGATATCTAGTGCTGATATAACATATAAACTTTTTGCTGTTGTTGTTAAGTGTCATCGAGTAAGTTCCGTCCCATAGCAGCTTTGTATAGGGTTTCCAAGGAGCGACTGGTGAGCTTGAACTGATAATCTTGCAGTTCAAACAGGCTTCTGCAGTCCAGCACATTAAGCCATAGCATTACACCAGGACTCCAGTGAGTGGCATTAACCAACAGCATTTTATTTTTCAATTTAAGAGGTTAGAAACCTGGATTCAGGGCACTTACTGTAGGGGAAGACTCTCTCACTGAAGAAATACTTACGACAGCTTCTCTAGTGTTCTCCTCCACCCTCATAAGCTACAGGTTCCATCTAGTCCCCAGTTTTTTACTTCTTGCTTGCTTCTGTACCTTAGCTATATTTTTATTTTTTTAAAAACAAAATCATAGAGGCAGGGCTTGTTGGCGACTAGGGTGGAGATGCCGTGAAGTTCGCCATCAGCCATACCACAGAATACAAGCTAAGCAAATCCAGGGCAGCGCTCCAAAACTCAGAACCACAGACACAGGAATATTTTTAAAGTTTGAAGGCTTGTAGCTAGTGGAACTTGAAGCTGAAGTAAGAAATCACATAATTTTGAATCTGCCAGGCTCGGAGGCCCAGAGCCAACATCTTGGGTGAGACCAAATGGCAAGACCAAGTGGGGGAGCAGACACACCATGGGAAAATGCCGTAGGAACCATGGAGCAAAGGTGGACAATACAGTTC
>NW_006414355.1:2626-5846 GCF_000296735.1 Chrysochloris asiatica | reverse complement strand
CCTGTCTTTCCTTATAGCTCTTGCTAAGACTTCCAGCACAATATTGAATAGGAGTGGTGACAAAGGGCATCCTTGTCTGGTTCGAAAATACCATTATATTTTAATGAAATGTTACTAAAAACATGGTCTTTGAAATCAGATACACTTGAACTTGGATTCTGGTTCTACCATTTACCAGCTTCATAACCTTGGGCAAATTACTGAGCCTTTTTAAACATTAAAGTCTGATAGTGGCAATTTCTAGTTTGTAGCAAAACTGTGAAGATGAAATGGGATGATGGCTTTGTGCGGCACAGAAACATTCAGAAGTAAGTTCTGAGTAAATGTCGACTACAGTTTTACTTATGGTGCTGGTGGTTATGGATGGAATTTCTAAATGACCCTGCTGCATATTTACATACATCAAAACATTCTAGCACAGTACTGTTGGATAGAATCGTCCTGGTCTGGTGCTGTAGGATAAGCACTGGACTGAAAGGTTGGCATGAACTGCAAGGTCAGCAGTTCAAACTCACCAGCCACTCCTTGGAACCCCTATACAGGGTTGCTATGAGTTGGAACCAACTTGGCGACACACCTTAACAACAGCAATTTAATACAGTAGCCAGTTACCTCATGTGGCTGTTGTATATTTGAAATGTTCAGGTTTGAATTTATATACTTTCAGTCCCTGTAAACTTAAATAGCCACATATGTCTGGTGGTGGTGTTTGTGAGTTCCGACTTAACAGTGGTACCCTGTTTAGGATTTCCAAGGCTTTAAATCTTTATGAGAGCAGAAAGCCTCATGTTTTTCCTGTGCAGCAGCTGGAGGATTAGAACTACTTACCTTGAAGTTAGCAGCCCAATATGTAACCCACTTTGCCACCAGAGCTCCTCATATATGTCTGTTGTTGTTAAGTGCCATTGAGTCAATTCTGACCCATTGTGACCCTCTATAGGGTTTCCAAGGAACAGCTGGTGAGCTTGAACCACCGATGTTGCAGTTCAAACAACTTTGCAGTCTGACGCATTAGCCCACAGTGCCATACCAGGTTATCAAATTGTACAGCACAGTTCTAGCATGCATCATTGTTTTTCAGTTGCATGTGTATTGATTATGTTTACATTATAACAAATCCAAATCAGACCTTGCAAAATGATGGATCTATACAACATGTCAATGATGACCAGCATAACTGTTTTAAATACAAACTTGTGTAGGGATAAGGGCAAGGTGTTTCACTTTTTCTTTTTTTCCCTATGGTGTTGTAGGATAAGCACTTGACTGCTAACCACAGGTCAAAGGTTTAAACCTACCCTCCGCTCATCTCAGACCCTATACAGGGTCCCTAAGAATCGGAACTGACTTGATGACAGTTAACAACAACAAAAAACAGCATTATACAGACTTCAGAAATGCATCATAGTAATAGGTTTTATTTAGTAGTTTATAGAAGAAAAAAAAACCAAAGAGGGAAGACCAGGATTAAGCTCAATGGTTTTTATTTTTTGGACTTAATTGCCTGATGTAATAGAGTCATGAGATTTCTCTGGAGATATTCGACACATTCAGGACTGAGCACATTCTGTCTTTTTCAGTTCACATTAGGCCTGTTAGAAATTTATTGTTTGAAAGCGACAGTGTGGTTGCTCACCTTGCTGTGGAAGCTTGTCTATTACTTTTCAGATATGTTGTTATTCTACCTGTGAAAACTTCTGGTGAGGGTTTTCTGCTTTACACTAGCTCTCATTCTGTCTCTCAACTTTCTTCAGGTTCTATTCTTTAACAGTCAAAATATTCCTGTGTTACACAAGTTGGTTTTTCAACGCCCCATTTAAGCAAAGACCCCCAAACCATTTTTTGTTCACATTTTACAACTGTTTTCACTTAAGATAAGTAATTATTAAATTGTTTTACAAATTGTATATTTCTCTGCCAACACTGAAAATTACATAACATTGGATTTGCTTTGAGTTGACTAAATTGAGCTTTGTTTTGGTGGCTTCCTAGCTAGCCTCTCTCGGTCAGCCTTCCTGTCTCAGCGATATTATGAAGACTTGGATGAAGTCAGCTCCACATCATCCATTTCTCAGTCTTTGGAAAGTGAAGATGTACGGGAATCGTGTAAAGATGAGGATGTGGTCCAAGTCCCGCGGCATGCCCCTGTGGTTCGAATGCCCTCTATCAAACCCATTTTCGTGCCTCAGACAGTTCCTTTTTCTAAATCTCATCTGAGTCATGGTGCTTCACCTGGTATGATAGGAACATCAAGTAAGTAAAGAGTAAGAAAGGAAACTATCATTTTTTTTCCTTGCTAAATTTCTAATTAATGAAGAAACTAGCAATTTTATATTATCATGCCAATTATGTTGTAGGTTCTAGCCCATTTCTGTTAATACTTAAAAAATTAGAAGTTAATTAAAAAAATATGTGTTCCCTTTAAAAGCTCAGTGATGAGGAAGAAGAGCCTGCAAGGTTGTACACTTTGAACAGCTTTAGTGTTGAGTCTGGCCTATGGTTTTAAAACTTGTCTGTTTCAGAAGTAAAAGAAGGCTATTGATTTGCTTCAGTATAAAGCACCAATCACATATTTCAGACCTTAATCATTTCTGTCCCACTTGTAAACATATTATACCAATTGTCGTATTTTGTTTCCATCATAACAAAATTTCCCATTACAATTTCTGTATATTCCTCTTTGAAGTACTCTCACACTTAATTTTTATTTTTCCCTCAGTGTCTACATCTCCTAGCAAAATTATTCCTCCAGGGGCCGATAGCACAATGCTTGCAACAAAAACCGTGAAACATGGTGCACCTAGTTCTTCCCACACCATCTCAGCTCCCCAGGCAGCCGCTGCTGCAGCCCTTAGACGGCAGATGGCCAGTCAGGCACCAGGTAAAAACTTACCCCACACCTTTGCAGAACCTGAGTATGAGCTATCAGACTCACAGGCCAGGACAGCAGGTAACAAGAAGCAGCTAGATCTCTTTGCCACCCTTCAGAAGATAAGACTGATAATAGTACTTTCTACTTTTCAGGGGCAGAGTTACAAGATAGTGAGAACTAGGTCTGAAACTTTTTGTTTTAAGAGGAACTACTAGATCTGCCACATTTAGTTAAATGAGAATTTATATATATATATATGTAAAATTCATGTGTTTGTGTGTGTGTATTGTTGTTGTTGTTAAGTGCTGTTGAGTCGGTTCTGACCCATAGCGACCCTGTACAGGGTTT
>NW_006414355.1:0-2326 GCF_000296735.1 Chrysochloris asiatica | reverse complement strand
AGTACCACACTAGGGCTCTGTATGAATATATAGATACTTGATAATCCCTACTTTTGAATACTGTCTGCTTGAGCCCTGAAATTAATATTTGTAATTAAATTATCTGATAACATTAGAATTATCTCTCATATAGTATTTTAGGAGCCTAATAGCCCTTTGATCTCTGGTAGCGTAATGGTTACATTGAGTAACCTAAAGTTCAGAGGCAAAGTGTCCTATTCAAGAATACCTGACCAATAGGTGGCAGAAAACAGATTCCAAACCCTGTGCTCTTTCTTTTGCATTATAGCTTTTTCTTAAAATTGCAAACTTGGCCTTTCTAGAGGGATACTCAAATGAGCTGTCCAGCAGTAATAATAATTTTGTTAGTGGTTTGTGGTTTTCCAAATTTTTTCACAGTAGGATTTAGCAGTCTGCATAGTTGACCTCAATCACTTGTTCAATGTGTATAGGTCAGTGGTTCTCAACTAGAAGGGATTTTTGCCTCTCGAGCAACCCATTTGGTGAAACATTATTTGTTGTCACAGTTGTGGCAGGGTAGGAGACGCTGCTGGCATCTAGTGGGTAGAAATCAGCAATGCTACAGAAATCTCTTACAGTGTACAATAAAGGATTATCCGGCTCAAAATGTCAGTAGTGCCAAAATTGAGAAATCTTGGTGTAAGCAGAATAGTTTTAGATTGTTGTTGTTAAGTGCCGTCAAGTTGATTCCAACCCATAGCAACCTTGTATAGGGTTTCCAAGGAGCAGCTGGTGAGTTTGAACCAGCAACCTTGCAGTTCAAACAACTTTGCAGTCTGATGCATTAGCCCACAGGGCCACACCAGGACTCCAGTTTGAGATTAATAATGATTAATTTTCAGTCTCGTCACTGATTAGAGTATCTTATCAAGCTAGAGAGTGTTTTAAAAAGACATGGTGCTTTGATTTAGACAAAAATGAATTATCATTATGGACTGATAAATGCAAGTTTATTAAAACCTTTATTAAGTCATCTAAAATAGCTATTAAAGGTCATAAGCAATGTAACTAAGGTGTCTTGGAGCCTTATGAAAACAGAAACCTTTGATGTTCTCTTTAAATATTTTTTGGACCAAACAGAACCCTGACTTTGTGCTGAGCAGACCCAAAATAAAGCTGATTGAGTTGATTATTTGGAAACTTAAATACACCAGTACTTACTCATGCTACCACTGTAGCTAGAGGTAGCTTGATCTCTGTATCATTTTGGAAGCAAAAACTTCAAAAGAGTAAGCATCTTTGAATGTGAGAGATAAAATGTGTGCAGTTATAGGCAAGATGCCCCTGGTCACATAACCTGGAAGAGGGAATGAAAGAATGCTACCACAGATCCACCGTTCTACCTGGTGATGCAGTTTTCTACTTTCCCCAGAAATATAAGCAAATGGAAGCGCTTTACTTGGGCTTTCTTAATAGTTTATTATGAAAGGCCACTAACTTTTTTTTTTTTTAAGTTTTTATTGTGAATTGAGTCATAGTTGACATGGGAAAACATTGGTTTTACTCATCGTTTTCATTGCAATGATTACAGCCTCCTCTGTGCATCATCATTCAATAGTATCTGTTGTTATTTTGGGGGTGGATGTACAGGAATATATTATCATCCAAACAACCAAAGGGCACATTCTGTAAACCTGCCTCCTGGCTGCTAGCGCACAGCCTTTCTTTTTTCATGATTCTAGAGTCCTCAGCTGTTCTATCTCCATGCCCTCATCTCTACCTCCATCTCTGGTTTTGCTGCTTCTCTGGATAGGGTCCCACATTCCGCTTGGGCTCTTCTCCCTTGAAGGTCATAGGGTCCTCTGTTTCTGAAATATAAGATTAATTATACCCTCTTTTTGTTACAAAACTTCTGCCTTTACAGTTGTGACAGTTGCAGTTAGTCAGGATGACAGTTACTCACTATTGAGTCATTAGAACCTTAACCCCATTTCCTTTCACCAGACCCATTTAGACAAGATGAAAACTATTCAGTGAGGATTCTGCCTTCCCCAAACACTCTGAAACTAAACTCCCTCTTGAAAACTTTTAAGCCAGTCACTTTGTGTCTTTGTACTATATCCATTAAGTATAGGTTAAGTTCATCAAATTGTAGTAATTTACACTTGTTTCCTTTACCAAAATTTTGTTTTAATCTTCTGCTAGTCAAGGTCTCCAATACACATCTGTCAGTTTGTTGTACTGTGGTGGCTTGTGAGTTGCTGTGATTCTGGAAGCTGTGCCACCAGTATTTTAAATACCAGCAGGGTCACCCATGGTGGACGGTTTCAGCTGAGCTTCCAGTACGAAGACAGACTAAGAAGGA
>NW_006414354.1:5135-5817 GCF_000296735.1 Chrysochloris asiatica | reverse complement strand
CATTGGGTCACCTCTCTTTGGAATGGGTACAAATATGGGTCTCTTCCAACCAGTTGGCCAGATTCTTGTCTTCAGAATTTCTTGGCATAGATGAGTGAGTGCCCCATCTATGTTGAAAGATTTCAGTTTGTATTCCATCAATTCCCAGTGCCCTGTTCTTTGCTAATTTTTTTCAATGCACTTTGGACTTCTTCCTTCAGTATCATTGGCTGTTGACCCTATGCTAACTCTTGCAATAGCGGTGGCATCTAGAAGCTGAAAATTTTTAAGGAAACTGATTCCCCTGAAGCCTCAAAAATGAGCACAGTAAGATACAATGGAAATACATGCTCTGACTGGCGACTGCCCATCACCCATAAGGGGAAGTGACCGAAGAACATCAATGAAGTGGCGAGCTTAGCCCCTATATCGTTCAGCAGACTACTGTGAACCCGGGTGGAGACTTGGTCACCCAGCAGCGAGGCAAGACCTGGAGACTCATGGGCTCAGAGTCAGTGACACAGCCACAGAGGCCTAGAATGGAGATAAGCCTCCAGCTAATAAGAAGAGGGCGGACAGATGCAAGAACACCCACACTTGCAGACGATAATCACTTGACCTGGCTTCAATGACTGGATAAACAGAGCTCAATCCAAAGAAGAAAGAAGAGGAAAAAAGCATCATCTGATACAACTTGATAAAC
>NW_006414354.1:3201-4169 GCF_000296735.1 Chrysochloris asiatica | reverse complement strand
GCAGAAACAGACGGCAGAATGGCTCCCAAGATAACATCGGAGCTGTTTTGGCAGCTGAGACAAGCCGTGAGGAACTCCGAGTATGTGACAGAGCCGCTTCAGGCCTACATCATTCCGTCGGGAGATGCTCACCAGAGCAAGTATATTGCTCTATGTGACTGCCGGCGGGCCTTCGTCTCTGGATTCCATGGCTCTGTGGGTACAGCCATCATCACAGAAGAGCATGCTGCCATGTGGACCGATGGGCGCTACTTTCTCCAGGCTGCCAAGCAGATGGATAGCAAATGGATGCTCATGAAGATGGGTCTGAAGAACATGCCAGCTCAGGAAGACTGGCTGGTGAGTGTACTTCCAGAAGGATCCAGAGTCGGTGTAGACCCATTGTTCATTCCTACAGATTACTGGAAGAAGATGGCCAAGGTCCTAAGAAGTGCTGACCACCACCTCATTCCTGTCAAAGAGAACCTTGTGGACAAAATCTGGACAGACCGTCCTGAGCGTCCATGCAAGCCCCTTCTTACCCTGGGGCTGGATTATACAGGTGTCTCCTGGAAGGAAAAAGTTGCAGACCTTCAGTTGAAAATGTCTGAGAGGAACGTGGTATGGTTTGTGGTCACAGCCCTGGATGATATCACATGGCTGTTCAATCTGCGAGGATCAGATGTGGAGCACAATCCAGTATTTTTCTCATATGCAGTCACTGGATTGGAGACGATCATGCTCTTCTTTGACGGTGACTGCATAGATGCCCCCAGCGTGAAGGAGCACCTGCTTCTTGACTTGGGCCTGGATGCTGAGTACAGAATCCAGGTGGTTCCCTACAAGTCCCTCCTGAGCAAGCTCAAGGTCCTGTGTGCTGACCTCTCGCCGAGGGAGAAGGTGTGGATCAGTGAAAAGGCCAGCTATGCTGTGAGCAAGGCCATCCCCAAGGATCATCACTGCTGTACGCCTCACACCCCCATCTGCAT
>NW_006414354.1:1667-3101 GCF_000296735.1 Chrysochloris asiatica | reverse complement strand
ACAGAGATCTCAGATGTTGACAAAGCGGAGGAATTTCGCAAGCAACAGGCTGACTTTGTGGACCTGAGCTTCCCAACCACTTCCAGTACGGGACCCAATGGCGCCATCATTCATTACACGCCAGTCCCTGAGACGAATAGGACCTTGTCCTTGGATGAGGTGTACCTCATTGACTCAGGCGCTCAGTACAAGGATGGAACCACAGACGTGACTCGGATCATGCACTTTGGGACCCCTACAGCCTACGAGAAGGAATGCTTCACGTATATCCTCAAGGGTCACATAGCTGTGAGTGCAGCCGTTTTCCCGACTGGAACCAAAGGCCACCTTCTCAACTCCTTTGCCCGCTCAGCCTTATGGCATTCGGGCCTGGATTACCTGCATGGCCCAGGAAATGAGATCGGGTCTTTTCTGAATGTTCATGAGGGTCCTTGTGGCATCAGTTACAAAACCTTCTCTGATGAGCCCTTGGAAGCAGGCATGGTTGTCACTGATGAACCAGGCTACTATGAAGATGGAGCTTTTGGAATTCGCATTGAGAATGTTGTCCTGGTGGTACCTGTTAAGACCAAGTATAACTTCAATAACCGGGGAAGCCTGACCTTTGAACCTCTAACTTTGGTTCCAATACTGACCAAAATGATAGATGTGGATTCTCTTACAGACAAAGAGTGTGACTGGCTCAACAACTACCACGTGACCTGCAGGGACGTGATCCAGAAGGAGCTGCAGAAGCAGGGTCGCCAGGAGGCCCTCGAGTGGCTCCTCAGAGAGATGCAGCCTGTCTCCAGACAGCACTGATACCTCCCTGGGTTTGGGTTTTGTAAAAAGCTCTGAGGAAAGGGAGAGACGTGGCAGACGCTTGCCATTTTCCCCTCTCACTTCCTTCCCCCCACCTCTCCTTTTTACTTTAAATTCTTAAGAAGAATTCAAACCTTCTTAAAAAATGAGCACAGCCCTCCAAACCGCTGGATTTTTTTATTCCTGACCTCTACAATGGTCAAAGAATAAATCTGCATGGATTAAAGTTTTAAAAAATTAAAAAGCAGGAAAGGAGGGTGCATTGGGGCTAGAAATATAAAGGGAACATTTTTTTCTGAGTTGGTATGGAAAAGGAATATTCTAAGAAGATGAATCAGCATCATAAGAAGATGCATCAGCATCAGTAAAGGTGTTATTTATTACAGGACCATTTCAGGACTGAAACTGACTTTCATGTAAACAAATAGAGTATCATAAGAATTTCATGGGATCTTTAGAAGAAGAGGAGTAAAGGACAATAATTACAAAGCCTGCAGCAGAGTATTTGGTGAAAGGCACGCATTTAACAAAAAAACAATGTTGGTTTTAGGTGCCATCCGGTCAGTTCTGACTCATAGTGACTCTATGCACAACAGAATGAAACACTACCCAGTTCTGTGCCATCCTCACAAT
>NW_006414354.1:0-1126 GCF_000296735.1 Chrysochloris asiatica | reverse complement strand
CAATCCATAGTGAAGGCTGCAGTCTTTGATACTCATCAGTAAACGTTTTAAGTTCTCTTTGCTTTCTGCAAGTATTTTTGTATCAACAGCATATCTCAGGTTGTTCATGAGTCTTCTTCTAATCCTGGTGTCACATTTTTCTTCATATAATTCAATTTCTTGGATTATTTGTTCAGCATACAGACTAAAAAAGTATGGTAGAAGGATACAATCTTGGTATACACCTTTCCTGATTTTAAACCATTCAGTCTCCCCTTGTTCTGTCGAACAACTGCCTCTTGCTTCCTTATGAGCAAAATCAAGTGTTCTGGAATAACTATTCTATGCCATGTTCTCCATAATTTGACATGATCCATACAACAAAAGCCATTGCTTGCTCAATATAGCAAAAGTACATCTTTTTATGGTATTCTCTGCTTTCACCCTAGATCCATCTAGTGCCAACACTGATATCCCTAGTTCTATGTCTTCTTCTTGGAGTCCTGGTGTGGTACTGTGGTTTAATGTGCTGGACTGTGAAGTTGGTTTGAACTGCAAGGTCGGTAATTCGAGCTCACCAGTCACTCCTTGGAAACCCTATACAGGGTCACTATGGGTTGTAATTGACTTGACAGCAACAACATGTCTTCTTCTCACTCTGGTTTGAATTCCCTGTTGATGTACTACTGTAACTTTTAAAAAATTATCTTCAGCAACGTTTTTCTTTTGTGCGATAATAATGATACTGTTCATCGATTTCCCAATTCTGTTGGGTCACCAATTTTGGAATATATACAAATATGAATCTGTTCCAATTGCTTGGCAGATTAGCTGTCTTCTAAATGTCTTGGCATAGATGAAGACCACCTCCAATTCTTCATGAGTTGATTGAAAATTTTCCATTTGTATTCCATGAATTCCTGGAACGTGCTTTACCAATGCTTTCAGTACAGCTTGAACATCTTCCTATTTCAGTATTATTGGTTCTTGATCATGTGTTACTTCCTGAAATGGCTGAACTTCAACCAATTCTTTTTAGTACAGTGATTCTGTGTATTCCTTCCATCATCGTCTTCTTCTTCCTTCTCCTCTTCTTCTTTTTAACTTTTTTATTGTGAACTGAGTGAAGGATTATAGAGCAGATCAT
>NW_006414353.1:6677-7242 GCF_000296735.1 Chrysochloris asiatica | reverse complement strand
TCCAGATCAGTCATGAGGTACAACACTGTCTGTGGTAGGATAATATCCATGCGCCTACAGAGAAGCCCAGTTAATACCACAATTATTCAGATTTATGCACCAACCACTAAAGCCAATGAGGATGAAATAGAAGAATTCTACCAACTCCTTCAATCAAAAATTGATCCAACATGCAATCAAGATGTATGATAATTAGCAGTGATTGGAATGCAAAGGTTGGGAGCAAAAAGGAAGCATCAATAGTTGGAAAATATGGCCTTGACGATAGAAATGATGCTAGAGAACGCATGATAGAAATCTGCAAAACCAGTGATTAGTACATTTCAAATACCTCCTTTAGACAGCATAAGAGACAACTATACACATAGACCTCGCCAGATGGAATACATAGAAATCAAATTGACTACATCTGCAGAAAGAGAAGATAGAAAGTGTCCATATCCCCAGTGAAAAGAAGTCCACGAGAGCCAAAATATGACCTTAAATATATCCCATCTGAATTTAGAGATCATCTGAAGAACAGATTTGATACATAAAACACTAAAGACCAAAGACCAAAAGAGTT
>NW_006414353.1:3903-4407 GCF_000296735.1 Chrysochloris asiatica | reverse complement strand
ATATCATGTTTGGTAAGGTGGAGGGTCAGAGAAAAAGAAAACCCCCAATGAGATGGATTGGCCAAGTGGCAGCATCGATGGACTCAAGTGTGGAAACAATAGTGAGGTTGGCCCAGGATCAGGCAGTGTTTCGTTCTGGTGTGCATAAGGTCGCTATAGGTCGGTACCAAGTTGATGGTACCTAAAAACAACAACAACAATCAGTTATAGGTTGAAGACCGACTTACAATCTCTCTATTGTAATGTTTCTGGCTATTCCTTTCTCCCCACTCAAGTGTTTGTTTTACAATGATAGGCAAGGGAAACAAAGATACAAAGGATAGGTAAGCATCTTATCATTATTCCCTTCTTTTACCCCTTCAATCCATGCTTCAATCCCTGTATCCCAGAGATTTGTTATTCCAAGGTTGTGTATACATCATCATTTACCTCTGTCCATGCAAACCTGCCTAAGTGATCTCCCATCAGTCTTGTTCTTCCATTCCCCTCCCCCTTCTTGTGTAT
>NW_006414353.1:0-498 GCF_000296735.1 Chrysochloris asiatica | reverse complement strand
GCATATGTCCTCTCTTTTTATCAGCTGAACGCTTCATTCTCCATATTGTCGGGCTTAGCTCGCCACTTCATTGTTGTTTTTCCCTCACTTCCCCTAATCGGTGACGAGCATGGCCACCAATCAGAGCGTGTATTCCCATTGAGTCTTAGTCTAGGAAGGGGGTTTGCACTGAGGGGACCCAATCACTTGCTTTAATGTTTCCTGGGCAAGCAACTTGTTTGTTCTTTTAGTAACAGTCCGTCTGCCTCTATTGTTTTGTACTCTTCCTGTAGGTCTTTCTTTCAAGAAGTTTCCTCTATTCTTCTAGCCGTTCCAGGCTAGTCTGCTCATCCTTTCAAGTACCAAGCTGTTTTGACCACCATAGCCATGTAGTAGATTTTTACATTGGGTAGTTGAGAGGCTTCCAACCTTGTTCTTAAGCAGTGCTTTGCTTATCCTGGGCCTCTTTCCTTTCCATATAAAGTTTGTAATTTTCTTTTCAATCTCTTTGAAGAATTT
>NW_006414352.1:5043-6127 GCF_000296735.1 Chrysochloris asiatica | reverse complement strand
TAAAAAAAAAAAAAAAAAGGAAAGAGAAAAGTTGAAGGCCTGCTCTTGGGCTGAATATCTGTCGGCCATTTGGTATTAAGTGGATACTGTCTCTTTAACTTTTGAGGAGATCTCTGCACATGCGTAGTAGAACCCTCTGAGGGTCGGGCTGTAGTATCCACTAGCTCAGTCACCCCTATAGTTACCAGAATGGATGTAGGCAGACAGCAATGGACCAATGAAAAAAAAAAAAAAAAAAAGAATGTCCATACCACCTCTATCTCTGCGGCTCTGTCAGGCGTCCGTGGCTGCTCTGATACTTTCCCCGCTTTCCCACACACAAAATGGAGACTCCTGGAGCAGCTGAGTGTCCCGAACCAGGAAGCAATGGATTTCTTGCTTTTGCCACAAACTCCCCAGCTGTAAGTCTACCAACCTTCTAAATATTCGTTTATATGTGGTTCAGAGTACTGGGACCATTCCCTGAGCATTCTTGGTCCTGTATTCTGTGTTGTTCTCGGCAGAGCTTGTCACTACTCTTCCACCTGATCCGCCATCTTTTTCTGGAATTCACAGCCAACATTTATTGTCCTCTACATTTTTTATCTTTGCTGTTATTGTTGGTGTGAGATGATATATCATTGTTGTTTTGATTTGCATCTCTCTAATGGCTAATGATCGTGAACAATTCTTCATACGTTTGTTGGCCGCCCGGATCTCTTCCTTGATGAAGTGTCTGTTCATGTCCTGTGCCCACTTTTTAATTGGGTTATTTGTCTTTTTCTTGTAAAGGTGTTGTAGTTTCTTATATAATTTAGAAATGAGTCCCTTGTCTGATGTGTCATTGCAAAAGATTTTTTAACAATCTGTGGGTTCCTTTTTCACTCTTTTGGTGAAGTCTTTTGATGTACATAAGTTTTTAATTTTTACTATGTCCCACTCATCTATTTTGTCTACTTTTGTTTGGTGGTTTCAAAATGTTTTGTAGTCTGTGTGTTCCCTGAATTAGTGCCCTCACATTTCTCCCTATTTTTTCATTGATGGCCTTCATAATTCTGGGATTCACATTTAGGTCTTTAATCCATGTTGAGTTGGTTTTTGTATA
>NW_006414352.1:3250-4168 GCF_000296735.1 Chrysochloris asiatica | reverse complement strand
TAGCTCTTGCTAAGACTTCCAGCACAATATTGAATAGGAGTGGTGACAAAGGGCATCCTTGTCTGGTTCCTGTTCCCAGAGGGAAGGCTTTCAGTCTCACCATTGAGTGTCATGTAAGCTGTTGGCTTTGTATTTATGCTTTTTATTTTGTTGAGGAATTTCCCTACAATTCTTATTTTGTTGAGTGTTTTTAACAGGAATGGATGTTGGATTTTGTCAAATGCTTTTTCTGCATCAATTGATATGATCATGTGGTTCTTTTCTTTTTTCTTATTTATATGGTGGAAACCCTTGATACTTTTTCTAATGTGTAACCATCTTTTCATCCCTGATATGAATTCCACTTGATCATGATGTATTAACTTTTTGATGTGTTGCTGGATTCTGCTGGCTAGGATTTTGTTGAGAAATTTTGCATCTAAGTTCATGAGGGATATTGTTCTATAATTTTCTTTCTTGTTGAGGTCCTTCCCTGGTTTGGGTATGAGGTTTATGATTACTTCATAAAATGTATTAGGAAATTTTCCATCCTCCTCTACCTTCTGGAATAATTTTAGTAGAATTGGTGACAACTCTTCCCTGACTGGTAGAATTCACCAGCAAAGCCGTCTGGACCTGACTGTTTTTCGTTGGGAGTCTTTTGATGACCTGATCAATTTCTCCTTTTGTTATGGACATTTTCATGATTTCTACTTCATTGTGTGTAAGTTTTTGTAGGTTGTGTTTATCTAAAAATGTATCCATGTCTTCTAAGTTTTCAATTTTTTTGGACTACAACTTTTCATAATATTCTTTTATTATCCTTTTGATTTCCTTTGGTTCCATTGTGACATTGCCCATGTAGTTTCTAATGTGTGTTATTTGTGTCTTCTCCCTCTTTTCTTTTGTTAGGTTTGCCAATGGTCTGTCGATTTTGTT
>NW_006414352.1:0-603 GCF_000296735.1 Chrysochloris asiatica | reverse complement strand
GAGGTAAAAAATGATGTAGGCACAGCTTTAGAACAACAGGGATCTGGAATATAGAGACTGAGACATGGATGGAATGGGAAAAAGGGGGGAATAATGTTAAGATGCTTGGCTGTCCTTTGAACCTTGGTTATCCATGCATTATATTATAAAACAGACACTGGATGGGGGAGAGAAAGGAATAACCAGAAATATCACCATAGAAAGCTTGTAAATCCGTCTTCTGCCTAAAACTGATTGGAATATCCAAAATGGGGCTACAATGTGTCCAGTGAAGGAGGTTTCCTGAGGAGCCTCTGCTTTACAGAAGACTATAGATGGAAGCCTGAACCAAATCCAGACCTTCTGAGACAGGAAACTTTCCTCTTGAAAGGACAAGCAGACCAGCCCGGAACAGCCAGAAAACCAGAAGACACATCTTAAAAGACCTACAGGAAAAATACAAAACAATAAGGACAGTCTGACTGTTACCACAAAAACAAACAAGTTGCTCACCCAGGAGACATCAAGGCAAGTGATTGGGTCCTCTCAGTGCAAATCTTCTTCCACGACCAAGACGCAATGGAAATACACGCTCGGATTGGCGGCCACGCACGTCACCCATAA
>NW_006414351.1:5214-5787 GCF_000296735.1 Chrysochloris asiatica | reverse complement strand
AACAAATTATACACTTTGTTTTATCTCAATGATTGCAATCCCTTCCATGGAATAACAGTCATCCCATTTCCTTCCTGTGATTCCTATTTCCATTCCATCCACCTTCCCAACCCATCTCAACTTTGTCATTAGGTAAATGTTGCCCTTGTAATTTTGAATGATGAGCATTCCCCACTAATATTGTGACCCCCCCCCCCCATATATCTATCTTTTGCTTGGCTGAAAACTGGATCGCGAGGATGAGTTCCTTTCCAGACCTGAAGGCAGTCGAGGGCCATAGTCTTCAGTTCCTCTACTCTTTTTGACCAGTATTCTTTCATAATTTTGAATATTGTTCCACATTTTCTCCTACTCGATTTGGGATCTAATGTGATTCCCCTTCAGAGAAGTTGTAGTGGTAGCTGTGAACCATTTAGTTCTTCTGTCTTAGAGTCATAGGGACTGATGTTCACATGTTCCATTACATTGCCTAATAGATTTCAGTACATTGGACTAATTGATGGCAAGTATCTTCAATTTTCATCACTCTTCTTTCTTCTGCACATGGAGAGACCAATACTTGCTCCTTAGATG
>NW_006414351.1:0-2794 GCF_000296735.1 Chrysochloris asiatica | reverse complement strand
AGAACATTCCCATTTGGGCCTTTTTTCTAGTTATAAACAGTTCAGGGCCACTTGTGGCCATTTGGTTTTAATTGGAAACTGTCTCTTTAAATTTTGAGAAGAACTGTGTGCATGCATAGTAGAACCCTCCAAGGGTGGGACTGGGGCATCCACCAGCTCAGGCACCCCTATAGTCACCAGAATGGAGGTACGCAGACAGCAAGGGACCAATGAACAGCTACCAAAAGAAATGAATGTCCACACCTTTATCTCTGTGGTTCTGCCAGGCGTCTGTGGTGGCTCCGATCATTCCCCTGCTTGGTCTCACCCAAGATGATGGCTCCTAGAATAGCTGAGCATCCAGAACTAGAAAGCAATGGATTTCTTGTTTCTGCCACAAATTCCCCCAGCTGTAAGCCTTCCAACCTTATAAATATTCCTTTATATGTGGTTCAGAGTTCTGGGACCATCCACTGAGCCTGCTTGGTCAGGTATTCTGTGTTGTTGCTGACAGAGCTTCTTACTGCACTTCCACCCAATCCACCATCTTGTTTGTTTCAGAAGATATTTCTTGAAAAAAAGACCAGCAGGAAAAATCCAAAGCAAAACTGGCAATCTGATTGACTGCTACAAGATCAAGCAAGTTGTTCACCAAGGAGCTATCAAGGCAAGCAATCAGGTCCCTTCAGACAAATCCCCTCCCAAGACTGAAACTCAAAGGGAACACACAAACAGGCATTTAGGCTTGCTGCTGATGACCACATTGGTCTACTGGTCAGTGGAAGAGAGAGAAAGGCAGCAATGAAGAAATGGACTGAGTTCACCATGTTCCATAGACTCCCATCGACCTGGAGATGAAAGAGACAAGAGGAGGGGCTGGTGGTCTGAAGTATGGTGAGACTTGGGTATGTCTGAGCTCATGGACAAGGACATAACCACTGAGGGCTAGAGCTGAGAGTTGAAGCATCCAGCTGATTGATATAAAGTGAGGGGAGATGGACAAAAACGTCCAAACTTGCAGATAGTACCCATTTGACCTAGTTACGATGACTTGATGGTCAGAACTCGACGAGAGGAAGATAAAAAATTTTTTTTTGGATAAAGGAATGAGAGTAGATTGATACAATTTGATGAACTTGACCTATACTTATGGATGTAGTAGCTCAAAATACCAACTAAGAGGGAAGAAATAGTCACATCAAGTATTAATTCTATCCCCTCTGTATACAGGATTGATAGGGATGGGCAACTTAGACATTGGCTACCTAAAATGGGGTGGGAGGGGGGACCTATAATGGCATGAAGTGACTGGCTTACAAGTTCTCAAGAGGAAGTTTAGATTCATAGTGTGTGGGGAAAGATAGAATCCCCACTGAATAGTTTTCATCTTGTCTAGATGGGTCTGGTGAAAGGAGATGAGGATAAGATTCTTTTGATTCAATAGTTATCATGATTAATTGTAATTGTCACAACTGTAAAGGTAGAAGTGTGGTAACATAAAGGGGGAAGTAGTTCATCTTACAGTCCCAGAACAGAGGACTTTAGGACCATCAAGGGAGAAGAGCACTAGTGGAATGAAGGACCCTATCCTGAGAAGCATCGACACCAGAGATGGAGGCAGAGATGATGACTTGGAGAGATAGAGCAGCTGAGGACTCTGGACTCATGGAAAGAGAAAGGCTGTATGCTGGCTGCCAGTAGGCAGGCTTGCAGAATGTGCCCTTGGGTGGTTGAAATGATTATATAGTCTGAGTGTTGTTGGGTACATAAAAACAAAACAAAACAAGAACCCAGAGGGAGTAGAAGCAAATACTGTTGAATAATGATGCATGGAGGGGATCATAATCATTACAATAATATGAAATATGATAGGATGAGTGCAAAACTGATCTTCTCCCATGTAAACTATCACTCAATGCACAATAAAAACTTTAAAAAAATTTATAGAGGGGGTACATAAATGGGACCATATATTCTTTTTTTTGGATAGGGTCCCACGTTCTACTCATGCTCTTCTTTGTTGATGGTCCTAGGGTCTTCTGTTCCCAGAATGTAAGATTAACTACTTCCCCCTTTATGTTACCAAACTTCTACCTTTACAGTTGTGATAATCACAATTAGTCATGATAACAATTACTCATTTTTGAATCATAAGAATCTTAGCCCCACCTCCTTTCACCAGACCCACCTAGACAAGATGAAAACTATTCAGTGTGGATTCGACTCTGAAACTAAACTCCCTCTTGAAAATTTGTAAGCCAGTCACTTCATGCCTTTATTAACCCCCTCCACCCACATTTCAACTCTGTGTACAGAGATGATAGGATTGATCCTCAATGTGAAGACTCCATTCCTCTTAGTTGGTATTTTGAGCTACTACATCCATAAGTATAGGTCAAGTTCATCAAATTGTAGCAATTTACACTTGTGTCCATTATCAAAAATTTTATTAGCTTCCTCTAGAAGAGTTCTGACCATTAAGCCATCGTAGTTAGGTCAAATGGGTACCATCTGCAAGTTTGGACATTCTTGTGCATCTCCACTCACTTCATATCAGCTGGATGCTTCACTCTCAGTTCTATCCCTCCATGGCTATGTCCTCGCCCATGAACTAAGGAGTGCCCAGGTCTCACTATACTTAGGACCAACCAGCTCTTCCTCTTTTTTCTTTCTTCTCCAGGTCACTGGGAGTCTATGGAACATGGTTGAATTCAGCCCACATTTTCATTGCTGCCTCTCCTCCTCTTTCACTCATCAGTAGAACAAAGTGGTCACCAGCAAGCTTACCTGCCTTTGAGTTTCAGTATTGGAAGGG
>NW_006414350.1:5245-5817 GCF_000296735.1 Chrysochloris asiatica | reverse complement strand
ATTCACTGACTAGAGGGTTGTTGTTCCTAAGTGCCATTGAGTCAGTTCCAACTGAATAGGGTTTCCGAGGAGCAGCTGGTGAGCTTGAACCACTGACCTTGCAGTTCAAAGAGCTTTGCAGTATGGCTCATTAACCCACAGCATCAGAGGGTACATGCATGTTAATTCAGATGATGGAGGACAGACAATATGCAAGGAGGGGGATGGTGGTAGATAAACAATGAAGACAGAGGCAGACTTAGGGAGGCATGCACAGCCCAAATGGGATAGAAGTAAATAGTGATTTTTACACAACCTTGAAACAACAGTGTTCTGTGAGCAGATACATGGATCAAGACATAGGCTGAATGTGTATAGGAGGGAGAAAAATGTTCAGGTGTTTGACTGTATTGTGAATATTGGTTTCTCCTATCTACTATTTAAAAATAGATACTTACATATGATAGAAATGAATATTGGGAATTATGATTACAGAAAACTTGTATGCCTGTCTTAATCTTATTACTGATTGGATTTTCTAAATGGGGAGATGCCCAGGAAAACAGCTTTCTTTTAGTCTTTGTAAAGTATGG
>NW_006414350.1:1857-3380 GCF_000296735.1 Chrysochloris asiatica | reverse complement strand
CAGGTGAAAGTGGACAATGAGTAAGGAACACTGTAGAAGATTCGATGAATTTATATTATGGTGTTGAAGGAGAATATTAAAAGTACAATGAACTGCGGAAAAAAAACACACAAATCTGTGTTAGAAGAAGTACAGCCAGAATGCTCCTTAGAAACCAGTTTGGTAACACTTTGTCTCTCATACTTCGGATATATTATCAGGAAGAACCTGTCTCTGGAGAAGTGTATCATTCTTGGTAAACTGGAATGTCAACTGCAATGTGATGGGTAGGCACAGCGGCAGCATCAATGGGCTCAAGCTTAACAGTGATGGTGAGGATGGTGCAGAACAGGGCAGGGTTTCATTTTTTTGTGTATAGGGGTTGCTATGAATCAGAACCAGATCAATGGGATCTAACAGCAACAACAGCAATATGTTTGTTGTACCTCAAATACAGGTTACCGACTTGCGTATCTGTCCCTAGAATTAAAGACTTAATTAGTTGGTGTGGGTCCAGTATCTCAGTATCATTACTGAAATATTTTACAATGAAGAACAGACCATATGACCATGTTATAATAAGTGATTCCCCTCACTGCTGATGAGTTGTTTGTTTTTTTTGTTTTTTTTTTCTTTGCAAGATGAGGCGAACTCGACCAAAAAACAAATCTTTGAAGGCTAAACTAAAATTGTATCCTCCAAAGCTTGGGGAGCTTTCTGAGAATGGAGTAAAAGATTCTAAATGTGATGAGAAAAAAACACGGTGATTTCCATCCTTTTCTCTGTTCAGTCATCACCTTATTTCTTGCCTTTTAATTTTTATTTTTTTATTTGTAAACACTCTGTTGTGAATTGGATGAAGGATTACAAACAAGTTCATCAGTTTTACATCCAACAATCTATGCAGTTTGTTTCCTCTCAGTGATTAAAATTCCCTCACTGCAACAAGCTATCCTGCTTTTTCATGTGGCTCCTCATTTACATCTTATATTTCAGAATTGAACAAAGAAAAATATTTGATGTACATTTACAAAACAAAAAATATATCTTCACTCATATATCCAAGGGGACCTGGTGTGGTGCTGCCAGTCAATGTGCTAGATTTCAAGGTCAGTTTCAGCCATAAAGCTGGCGGTTCAAGATCACCAGCTGCTTCTTGGAAACTTTATACAGGGTCACTATGAATTGGAACTGACTCGATGGCACATAAAAACAATAATAATGTTCAAAGGGAACATTCTGCCAGGCAGTCTTCTATCTGCTGGCACATAGTCTTTCACAGTCCATGGGCCTAGAGCCTGCAACTGCTCTGTCTCTCCATGCCATCCCCTTTGCCATGCAGGGATCTCATGCTCCACTCAGACACTTTCTTCTTGATGGAACTGAGATTTCCTGTTCATGAAATGAAAGATAAAGTACTCCCTCTTTTAGTTAGACATAGTCTACAATTATAGTTGTGGCAATCACAATTTATCCTCCTAACAATTACTCATGATTGAGTCATAAAATCCTATCACCCTCATTCCCTTCTGCTTTCACCAGAT
>NW_006414350.1:0-1195 GCF_000296735.1 Chrysochloris asiatica | reverse complement strand
CTGATGGGGTACAACTCAAAATGAAGAGAAATAGCTGTAAACATCCATTAGTAATCAGAACATGGAATGTATGAAGTAGGAATCTAGAAAAATTTGAAATTTTCAAAAATGAAATGGAATGCATAAACATTGATATCCTACATATTAGTGAGCTGAAATGGATGGTATTGGCTATTATGAATCTGAAAATCACATGGTTTATTATGCCAGGAATGACGAATTGAAGGGGAATGGCATTGCATTCATCATCAAAAAGAACATATCAAGATAAGTCTTGAAGTACAACACTATCTGTGATATAATAATTTCCATATACCTACAAGGAAGACCAGTTAATATCACTATTATTCAAATTTATGAACCAACCATTAAAGTCAATGATAATAAACAAACTTCAATGTGAAATTGATCAAATATGCAATCAAGATGTATCAATAATTACTAGCAATTAGAATGCAAAGACTGAAAACAAGGAGGAAGGAGCAGTATTTGGAAAATATGGCCTTGATGATAGAAACAGTGCTGAAGATCTCTGATAGAATTTAGCAAGACCAATGACTTCTTCATTTCAAATACCTTTTTACAACAACATAAAAGACAACTATACACATGGATCTCACCATATGGAATATATAGAAATCAAACTGATTACATCTGTGGAAAGAGATGGTGAAAAACTTTCATATGATTAGCCAAGACAAGGCTAGTGAAAGACTGTGCAATAGACCATTAATTGTTCAGATGTAAATTCAGGCTGAAGCTGAAGAAAATTAAAACAAGTCCATAAAGAGTGAATACCAGAGAGTTGGGGGATGACAAAGAAATTCAGACAGGAAGAAAGCAAAATGTCACTGAGAAGACAACAAAGAAGGAAAAGATCAAAAAGGATTTCAGAAAAGACTCTGAAACTTGCTCTCTAGCATAAAGATGCTAAAGGAAATCAAAGAAGTGAGAAGGTACAAGAGCTGAACAGAAAATTTCAAAGGTCATCTCAAGAAGACAGTCAAATATTATAACAAAATGTACAAAGAACTGGTGTGAGAAAACCAAAATGGAAGAACATGCTCAGCATTTCTCAAGCTGAGGGAACTAAAGAAAACATTCTTGCCTCAATTTATGGTATTGATTAATTCTATTGGCAAGATATTGAATGATGCAGAAAGCATCAAAAGAAGATGGAAGGAATACAGTTACT
>NW_006414349.1:5466-6022 GCF_000296735.1 Chrysochloris asiatica | reverse complement strand
GAACTCTGTATATGGAAATGTTGCACTACTCTGCCATGTAGCTAGCTCTCAGTATATGGACACGTTGGACACATCAGCCATGTAGCTAGTATCCTATATATGGACATGTTGGACTCTTCTGCCTTGTAGCTAGAACTCTGTATATGGAAATGTTGCTCTACCCTGACATGTAGCTAGCTCTCCGTGTATAGACAAGATGGACTCATCTACGTTGTAGCTAGAACTCTGTATATGGAAATGTTGCACTACCCTGGCATGTAGCTAGCTCTCTGTATTTGGACATTTTGGATTCGTCTGCCATGAAGCTAGCTCTCCGTACATGGATATGTTGGACTGATCTGCCAAGTAGGTAGCTCTCTGTATATGAACATTTTGTACTTTTCTGCCGTATAGGTAACTCTCATTATATGGACTCATTGGTCATATCTGCCATGTAGCTAGAAGTCTGTATATGGAAATGTCGCATTACCCTGTCATGTATGTAGCTCTCTGTATATGGACATTTTAGACTTGTCTGCCATTTAGCTAGCTCTCTGTACATGGATATGTTGCACTG
>NW_006414349.1:3190-3768 GCF_000296735.1 Chrysochloris asiatica | reverse complement strand
CACATCTGCCATGTAGCTAGACCTCTGTATATGGAAATGTTGCACTACACTGCCATGTAGCTAGCACTCTGTATATGAACATATGGGACGTGTCTGCCATGTTGGTAGCTCCCAGTATGTGGACACGTTGGACACATCCACCATGTAGCTAGAACTCTGTACATGGAAATTTTGCATTACCCTGCCATGTAGCTAGCTCTCTGTATATTGACATTTTGGACTCGACTTCCATTTAGCTAGCTCTCTAAACATGGATATGTTGTACTGATCTGCAAAACAGATAGCTCTCTGTATATGAACATGTTGGACACATTTGCCATATAGCTAGAACTCTGTATATGGAAATGTTGCACTACTCTGGGATTTGGCTTGCTCACTGTATATAGACAAGGAGGACTCATTTGCCTTGTAGCTAAAACTCTCTATATGGAAATGTTGCACTACCCTGCCATGTAGTTAGTTCTCTGTATATGGACATTTTCTACTCATCTGCCATGTAGCTAGCTCTCTGTACATGGATATGTTGGACTAATCTGCCATGAAGGTAGCTCTCTGTATATGAACATATTGGACTTGTC
>NW_006414349.1:0-706 GCF_000296735.1 Chrysochloris asiatica | reverse complement strand
ACTTGTCTTCCATGTAGCTAGCTCTCAGTATATGGAAATGTTGGACACATCTGCCATGGAGCTAAAACTATGTATATGGAATTGTTGCTATCTGTTTATAGAAAAGTTGGACTCATCTGGCTTATAAATAGAACTCTGTATATTGAAATGTTGCACTAATCTTCCATGTAGTTAGCTCTATGTATATAGACATGTTGGACTCATCTGCCTTGTACCTAGATTTCTGTGCTTGGAAATATTGCACAACCCTGCCATGTAGCTAGCTCTCTGTATAAGGACATTTTGGACTGATCTTCCAAGTGGGGAACACTCTGTATATAAATATATTGGTCTTGTCTGCCATGTAGCTAGCTCTTAGTATATGGACATGTTGGACACATCTACCATGTAGCTAGTACACTGTATATGGACATGTTGTACTACTCTGCTATGTACCTAGCTCTCAGTATATGGACACGTTGGACACCTCTGCCATGTAGCTAGATCACTGTATATGGAATTGTTGCACTACTCTGCCATGTAGCTAGCTCTCTGTACATAGACAAGTTGGGCTCATCTGTCTTGTAGCTCGAACTCTGTTTATTGAAATGTTGCACTACACTTCCATATACCTAACTCTCTGTATATGAACATATTGGACTTGTATGGCATGTAGCTAGCTCTCAGTATATGTACATGTTGGAGTCACCTGCCATGAAGCTAGTAC
>NW_006414348.1:5801-6743 GCF_000296735.1 Chrysochloris asiatica | reverse complement strand
GACCAACTGCTCCAAGGGAGAAAGATGAGGGTGACTGCTCTAAAAGATGCTCAGTCTCAGAAACCCTGGGAGGAGTGCTGTGAGTTGAAATTGACTAAATGGCAGTGAATTTTTGTTGTTTTTTTTATTGTGAACTGACTAATAGTTTACATGGGAGAACATCGGTTTTCCACCATTGTTTCATTGCAATGATTACAATCTTCTCTGTGCATCATCATTCAACAATATTTGCTTCCATTCTCTCTGTTTTTCTTTTTTCTTTTGCAGGGGGAGTATGTGGTGGGGAGATGTACACAAAATCCCTCAGAAATATATAATAATTTAAACAACCAAAGGGCACATTCTGCAAGCCTGCCTCCTGGCCGCCAGCACTCGATCCCTCTCTTTCCAGGAGTCTAGAGTCCTCAGCTGCTCCCTCTCTTCATGTCATCTCTGCCTCCATCTCTAGTGTAGCTGCTTCTCTGGATAGGGTCCTGCATTCCACTCATGCTTTTCTCCCTTGATGGTCCTAGGGTCCTCTGTTTCTGTACTGTAAGATTAACTACTCCCCCATTTTTGTTACAAAACTTACACCTTTACAGTTTTGACAGTCACAATTAATCATAATAACAATTGCTCGCTAGTGAGTCATAAGAATCTTATCCCATCTCTTTTCACCAGACTCACCTAGACAAAATGAAAACTATTCAGTGGGGACTCTATCTTCCCCCACATACTCTGAAACTAAACTCCCTCTTGAAACTTATGAGCCAGTTACTTTGTGCCTTTATCTCCCCCTCATTTTATGTAGCCAAGTTCTAAGTTGCTCATCCCTGTCGAACCTGTATACAGAGGGGATAGGATTGATACTTGATGTGAAGACTCCTTCCCTCTTAGTTGGTATTTTGAGCTACAACATTCATAAGTATAGGTCAATTTCATCAAATTATAAAAATTTACACT
>NW_006414348.1:3203-4231 GCF_000296735.1 Chrysochloris asiatica | reverse complement strand
TATTTCCAACTTTCTGAGGAAGTGCCATACTGTTTTCCAGAGTAGTTGGACCATTTTGCATTGTTTTAGAAATAAATTTATTAACTTAGAAGATATTTACTAGTATCATTTGTTCACCCCTTTATTTAATCTACATTCATTAAATTTCTTATGTGTAAGGTCGATAATATAGTAACACGAGTACATCCGAAAAACTCACTGCCAGTGAATACACAGCCTCGCCTCTCACACATAGTGGTTGCTGGGTTTGAGCTACTGACCTGCAGCTAGAAGCCTAGAGATCAGTTTATTTATGTATTTGCCTTACTTAAGCTTGACCTCATAACAACTTCAATGAGTTTTGTTACTATCATTTTCCTTTTTTAACAAAATAATAAACTGAGCTAATATATATAATTAGAATCCTATCCCCTAGCTGCAAGCTTCATATTTTTATTTTTATCTATGAGAAGGAAAAATTAAAAACTTACTTTTCTTTTAATTACCTAAAATAACCTCCAATGTTCTTTTATTTCTACAGAGCACTTGTCCTTTCTAAATTATAGACTATATTTCTTTACTATATCTTTATATGTCTATCTTTACTATAGCTGTCTTCCAATTCAGAATGTTAGCTTCTTTAAGCCACCCTTTCTTTTGTGTTATTTATCACCTTAGTTGCAAGGCATATAATATTCCCAGCACATGGAAGATAAACAGTATTTGTTGAACAACACATTTATTTTATTAAAGAAATAAGGATCATGAAGCAAAATGAAAAGAAATATGATCCCTAGGTTTTCTTTTAGACACACTCTTTAACTTAGGACTCTCCAATATACACATTTAACTTGTAATAAGAGATATGAATTCATTTGTAAGGTATATGGAACTTACCTCAATTATTTTTATAGCTGGAGATATTTTAATATAAGTTAAAAACAAACTATTGAACATGGGCTACTGTACAGGCCATGAATAGTACAGAGGATAAGTAACCGCAGTTTTAGTAATTTCCTAGTCATCTTATCCTCTAAGAGTTTCATTCT
>NW_006414348.1:0-483 GCF_000296735.1 Chrysochloris asiatica | reverse complement strand
AGAGAAAGGAATAGCCAGAAATATCACCGTAGAAAGCTTGTAAGTCCCTCTTCTGCCTAGAACTGATTGGAATACCTAAAATGTGGCAACATCATGCCCAGTGAAGGAGGCTTCCTGAGGTGCCGCTTGCATTACATAAGACCATAGGTGGAATTCTGAACTGCATCCAGAATCTTCTGAGGTGGGAGACTTCCACTTGAAAGGACAAGCCGACCAGCCTGGAGTGGCTAGAAGAACAGAAGATACTTCTAGAAAGAAAGACCGACAGGAAAATACAAAATGATAATGGTAGTCTGACTGACTACTACAAGAACAAACAGGTTGCTTGCTCAAGAGACATCAAGGCAAGGGGTAAGTTTCCCTCAGGGAAACTCCTTTCCAAGACTAAGCTTCACTGGGAATTCGTGAGCAGACAAGCACTCTGACCCGTGACCACTTTGGTCACCAATAAGGGGAAGTGAGGGAAAAACAGCAATGAAGCTG
>NW_006414347.1:0-5797 GCF_000296735.1 Chrysochloris asiatica | reverse complement strand
TCCTGACTTCTTCCTTATTTTTCTCAACTCCATTGTATAGTGTTTTGATACATTTTATAATCATTTTTCTGAATTCCTTCTCAGGCATTTCTAAAGCCTGCCCATCTTCCAGTATGGAGTGTAGGTCCACTTCCAGCTCATTTGCCTCAGTCACTTTATTTCATTTATGGACATGTGCTGATAGGGTCATCTGTTTCTGTTTTTTAGGCATATTCAAGAGTTATCTATGGCCTTAATACTTAGATGAGTGTGTATTTTGGTATTTTTTATGCTTTATGATTGCCTCTAGGTAGATGTGATCAGGAGATGGGCTTTCCTTTTCACTCTTCTTCTTGAGAAATTTCAAGATGACACTGTTGGTTGATGTGATATAACTCAGGATTTAATTTTCAACCTATATCCTTTTTAGTCTGCGTGCCCCACTCCACAATCCCCTTTTTCCTAGTGATAAACAGTCCAGGGCTGGCTGTGGCCGTTTTGCACTGCCATTTGATTTTAAGAGGAAACTGCCCTTTAGTTTTGTGGAGATCTGTGCACATACATAGTAGACCCCTCCCAGGGTGGGTGTGGGTGTGGGGTGTCCACTTGCTCAGGCACCCTCTAGTCACTAGAATGGAGCTGTGCAGACAGCGAGAGACCAATGAACAGATGAAAAAATATATATATAATGTCCACACCTTTATCTCCGTGGATCTGTCAGGCATCTGTTGCTGCACTGATTCTTCCTCTGCTTGGTCTCTCCCAAGATGGTGGCTCCAGGAGCAGCTAAGCAGCTTGAATTAGAAAGCAATGGATTTCTTGCTTCTGCTACAAATTCTCCCAGCTATAAGCCTTCCAACCATCTAAATATTCCTTTATATGTGGTTCAGAGTTCTGGGACCATCCCCTGAGCCTGCTCGGTCAGGTATTCTGTGTTGTTGCTGATGGAGCTCCTCACTGCACTTCTACCTAATCCACCATCTTGTTTTTCTCCTCCAGGCATATTTATTTTTTTTAAATTTCTCTACATCTGGATAGTTTCATACATACCCCTGATTAAGAATTAGTAACATATTATGTCGGGGACCGGCCTCGACAAGGGAGTTCGATTCCCGAAGTAGGGAGATCTGGCAGCGACAGAGACAGAAAAAGAGTACACACAAAGACGCAACGAGGGAGACAAAGAGACACCCCGAAACTAGAGCAGATGCAAAACTGGTGGGCAGACCCTGGACTACAGGCATGGTGGCCCTTGCAGGCAGTAATGCACAGCCAGCCCTGCAGGCAGTAATGCTCGCAGGCTTCAGTCTGTGCCCCCTTTTTGTTTCAGGGAGGGGCTTTACACAAAGGCAGAAGGGGATTATTAAGACAGGGTACAGAAGTGAAATGTGATCGTTCAAAACAGGACACAGTGATCTATAGGAACAAATTCTAAAACATCACAAATTGTCTTGATAATCTAACATCCTTAATTTTCTAGAAATTCAAGCAAATTGTTATAAATTACTTTTTAGGTTCGAATCCCAGGGCAGCAGCTCGAGATTTCTCCAGGCTAATTAACATACCTATAGCTCTTAATCTCGAATGGGAAAAGGTGAAAAGGATTCAAAAGGTCTGGAAGGAGTCCAGCTGTTTCAGCTACCTGGCTTAGGCTTGCAGGAGGAAGGAGGATGCCTAGGTTAATGGTTTGCACCTGGGGACGATTTGAGAAGGCTGTCACTATTGTTCCTTGAACAATACCTGGAATTTGCCAATCTACTTTGAGTGAATTTCTTGGGCAGACTGTCTCCAGAGTCTCCCAGCAGGCTTGCCTTTGGAATTTTTTACAGCCTTGGCTTTAGGGAGGGGCTTTTGTTTTAATATTTGTCCATGGGTACCAAGGGCTCATGTATTAAGTTAATGTCAAACATTACTGAATAACTTGATAAAGAACAGTTTTGCCATGCTTGCCAGGTGGCCAGAGTTTGTTCCTTAGAGAGATTTGTTCCTAGAACCTTATGCACTGCCAGCACAGTGGAGACATTAAGAGAGGCACACAAGAAACCATTTTCTCAGAAGCTACAATTACTGGAGTTCGAAGCATAGAATGAATAATAGGACCAAAGAAAATTATACAGAGCTAGCCCAACAGTAAGTTCGTAAAAGCCAATGAACCCGGGACGTCTGGAGGTTACTTCCTTGGGCCATCAGGGTCCCTGGTTAGCCATCCTGAGTGGGGCCATCGTGTAGGATTTTCATCCATGACACAGGGTCTCAACATCTTAGTGATTGTGGTCCCCAACAATATTAAGTTGGGGTTTAGTCATAACTAAAATTTCTGCAATTTCTAACATACAAAAAATGAAGGGGGTCCTACTGTTGAAGTGGTTTAAGTGTTCAGCTCCTAATGTAAAGGTTAGTGGTTAAAACCCCCACCTGTTCCACAGGAGAGAGATGGGCTAATCTACTTCTCTGATGATTTGCAGCCATGGAAATTCTGGAGCAGTTCTCTATTCTATTGGGCCACTATGAGTCAGAATTGACTCAATGAAGGCGAGACTTTTTTTGTATAAAAACTAATTTATTAATGAACCTTAATAACTTTAAAAGAAATTAAAAAGTTACACATTACACTTTAGTAAGAGTTCTGTGGATGTGTTTAAAGGGTAATGTAAGACTCATGCAGTAAAGGCAGAGGTTTATGCCATTTTATGTAGGAACTATCTTAGTGTTTTTGGATCACTTTTTATAAGAATGATAAACTTAAAGCCTATTCGTTGTAATATAGTAAAATTGATTTTATATGTTTCTGAAGATTAGCTTGTAAGAATAAAAAAAATTTTTTTTGGCAATAACAAATATACTTCTCTTTGATTTAATTGTTTTCTTTTCTTTTAGAGTTCAGCAGTGCCTAAAACCTGGGTATCAACAGATCACCTTTCTATAGTGTGGTAAGTCAGTATAACCTATTGTGGTGAGTTATTGGTGGGCTTTTTTTTCTTACTAATGCATTGAATGGTGTTTTGGCATTCTTAAAGCTTTATCCATAAATAAATAAGGATATGGGAGAAAGATTAACTTAGCAGCTTACACTCTAATCTTGATTCTTGTATCACTTTGACCAAAGTGCCCTTGACAACCTATAAAATCATCTCCTAAAAATATAGTAGCATCATTTCATATCAAAATGAAACTAGAGTTTAATATCACATTTTAGAGCTTGTCATAGTTGGGCAGAACAAAATGGACTTAGTAGCATTTTCTGAGCTTCTGTCAACTACCCAATCTCAAGGTTTTGGTCAGAGGAGCAATAGTTATATGGAAAACTCAAGTAGGAATTTGGTTTACCTGAAATACATTTTCTTGTTAAGTGTTGCCAACTTGGTTTCCATTCATAGTGATAGGGTTTCCAACAAGGGACTGGTGGTTTGACCTGCTGGCCTTACAGTTAGCAGTCCAGTGCTTACCCTACATCACCACTCCAGGAGCCCACAAATAAGGAAAATTAAATAATTAAATCAGATATAGACCCTAATACCTATCTCTATATGTTTCTACTTCAAGGTTCTCTGGAGTAGACTAGGAGGTTTATGGAAGATAGAGGAACCCTCACAGACCTACTACCAACCATTCAGAAAGATTTACTTTGCTTTATTTTCATAAGTTTCAACTTTAAGATATATAGGCCTTATAAGATGATTTAAAAATGATATTAGTTTATAGGGCTAAAAGACTCTCAAATATTTCATAATAAAATTATACATATTTAAGCCAAAAGTACACGTTTTAAGAAAGTTTCATTTGTAACACTTATTTTATTCTTTAGGTGTAAACAACTACAGTTGACAACAATTCGAGCATTCTTTGATCTTATTGATGCTGATACTAAACAAGTATGTATTTTTAAGCTAAAATTATTTTAATAAAATTCTTTTTTATAGATATGTTTGATACAATGCATATTCATTTTTTTTTATGTAGACAGAGCTTATACTTTAACTAGGTAAGTTCTAAATGGAAATATCTTTATAATTTTCTGAGAGTACAGTGTTTTAAATGTTAAGAAAATTATGGAAAAAGTTCTCAGTGTGCTTGAAAGAACTACATACAATAATGGAATCATATCAAATTGCAAGACCACCTTGTAACTGAAATAAAATTTGGTGGATTTAGAAAAACCTTATTCTAACCATTGAAGAATCAGATAGATAAATATATTCTTAAGGTAAGTTTTATTTAAAACTAATTATAATAAATTATGTGTTAACATAACTAATTCTATCCTGTAATAAGTTAGAATTCTGAATATTTTATAGTCACACTTTAAGGGACAAGTGAAAAATTTTTTTTATAACTTTACTGCCAAGTTAAGCAGTGGACTGTAAACCACAAGGTCAGTGGTTCAAACCCACCAGCTACTCCTCAGAAACCCTATACTGGATCACTATGATTCAAAACCGACTTGATGGCACTTAACAACAACATACTTCAAGGAATAAAAATATAATACTTTAGTGAAACAGCTTTGTTTAACACAGGTACTGTATGTAGTGGACTAGCCTAAATACTAGAACATAACTAGTTAGGATATGATTCCTAGTTCTCAAGAAGAATATTGTTTAGGAGGAGAGTCAGAACATAGCTAGAAACCGTAATTCAAATCAAAGTTAGCTTCAAACATGTGATACTAAGGAGGGAATAAGAATTAGAGAGGAATTTTTTTTTTTATAGTTATTGACCTAGAAGTTATAGGTGAAAACTTGAGACTTGAGGGAAGGCCTAAGAGTGATTAAGAATAGAGAATACTGGCCTGATTGAAACTTTGACAGAAAGATCTATGATTTTTAAATAATTGCAAACAGACAATTGGCTAAAAAAAAATATATCCAAACTACTTTAATATTAAACTGAATTCACAGAAGTATAATGTTTACATCAATTAAGATGAACGTTTTACTGCCCTCTACTCTATTTTTACTATATCTAGAGGACTGTGTTCTATTTTGTGTGCCATATTTTAAGAGAGTCATCAGGTTTATCCAAGGAAATGATCAGAATTGTGAAGGGACTGAAATAGTTTGATGATGCACAAGTGGATGTATTTGAAGTTGACTGTAGAAGAAATATTTTTATAGCAATCTTCAAATTTTTAAAAGGCAGTCACGCAGGTCCACATGTCATAGTTACAGGACATCAGATGTAGACATAGTTACAGGACCAAATGTTATTTGCTAAAGTTATTAATTGGAATGTACTGCCTTGCAAAATGACAACTACAGAAATGTTTGAGCCAAAGGATGGATGGCTTTCTAAGAGATTTGAAAGGATTAGTAAACCTGAGTCCTCACTTGAGCTTTGTCATCTCACTATATGGTTGTTGAGAAAATTACTTCAACTGTCAGGGACTCAGTGCTTATGATAGACTTCAAATGAATTTTATACACACCTAAAATTTTTCTTAAAAGATAAGGGGTGACATAAAGTTGTTGTTGTTGTTAGGTGCCATAGAGTCGGTACTGACTCATAGTGACATTATGCACAGCAGAACGAAACACTGCCCGATCCTGGCCCAACATCACTACTGTTGCTACACTTGAGTCCATCGATGCTGCCACTTGGCCAGTGCATCTCGTTGGGGGACATCCTCTTTTTGCTGATCCTCCACCTTACCAAACATGATATCCTTCTCCAGTGACTTATCCCTCCTGACAATATGTCCGAAGCATGAGAGATGAAGTTAAGCCATCTTGGCCTCCAAGGAGCACTCTGGCTGCACTTATTCCAAAAGGGATCTATTGGTTTGTTTGTCAGCCCGTGGCACTTTCAATATTCTCCTCCA
>NW_006414346.1:3326-5882 GCF_000296735.1 Chrysochloris asiatica | reverse complement strand
TTCTTCTATGATCTTCCTTATCCATTTTCCAATTTTCACCTACATATAAGGCAATTGAAAATACCATGGCTTGGATCAGATGCACCTTAGTTCTCAAACTGACATCTTTGATCTTGAACGCTTTAAAGAGTTATCCTGCAGCAGATTTGCCTAATGCAAAAAAAAAAAAAAAAAAATTGTTTGATTTCTTGGCTGCTGCTTCCATGAGTGTTGATTGCAGATCCAAGCAAAATGAAGTCACTGACAACTTCAATCCTTTCTCCCTTTATCACGATGTTAGTAATTTGTCCAGTTGTGAATATTTTCATTTTATTTATATTGAGTTGCATTCCATACTGAAGGCTATAGTCCTTGATCTTCATCATCAGTAAATGATGATCATCATCAGTAAATATTTTAAGTCCTTTTTGCAAGCATGATTGTACCACCTGTATATTGCAGGTTAACAAGTCTTCCTCTGACCCTGAAGTTCTTCATATATTCCAGCTTCTCGAATTATTTGCTCAGCATGCAGATTAAGTAAGTGTGGTGAAAGAATATAACCCTGGTGCACACCTTTCCAGGCTCAAATCATGTTCCTTTAATTTATCTTTCATGTTTTTTGAGTTCGGCGAACAAAAAGATGTCTGAAGGGGTAAGACTGGGTCTGGAAGAGTGGATGGGGTAAAGTTTCTCAATGAAATTCCCCTAGGACAGTCTTTGCTATCCTCAGAGAATTTGTAGGTGCAGTGTTGTGATAGAAAAACAATTCCTCCACACAATTTTCCTGGCCTTTTTCTCATCAATGCATATTTTAATTAAAAAACAAAACTACAAAACCTTCTTCCTAATAAACCTGTGATTGTCCAGTGTCCTTTGAGAAAATCTATTAAGGTGATTGATTTGAAATTCCAAAAATAAGTTAGCATAACCTTTGGAGTTGACCTCTCTGTCTTGAATTTAACTGACCCACCAGATTCTCTCGAATCCACTATTTTGATTGGATCTCTTTCACCCTAAGGAGACTAAGACAAATGAATTACTGAGAGAATTTGTCTGCAGCCATCCACTAATTGCAGAGACATGTTTAAACATGTTTTGGAATAAACTTTTGCTTATATGAACTGGAACCATAGCTGTTGTTGTTGTAAAGTGCTACCTCGTAAGTTCCAACTCATAGAGATCCTGTAAAGGGTTTCTGAGGAGTGACTGATGAGTTTGGACTGCCAACATTATGGTTCAGACCGACCTTATGGTCAAGTGCTTGTCTTACAGCTGCACACTTGAACTCTGGAACCATAGTAGGAATACTTTTTTACTTACCCTTGTGTGTGTGTGTATGTTGTAATTGTTAAGTGCTGGCCAGTTGGTTCTGATTCAAAGTGACCCAGTATAGGGTTTCAAGTCTTTAAATCTTTGTGGCAACAGAAAGCCTCATCTTTCTCCCACAGAGCAGCTGGTGAGCTTTAACCGTTGACCTTGTGGTTTGCAGTCAAATGTTTATCCTCTGTAGTCACTGCATTCATTGTGTGTTTTTATCTATCCATTTTTTTTTTTTTTTAATTTAAGGTTTTTACTGTGGGTTGAGTGGAAGTTTACAGAGAATATCATCCGTTTTACATTCAACAAATCATACAGCTTGTTTCATTACAATGATTATAATCCCCTCCATGTACCATCAGTTAACAGTATTTCTCTCTATCCACTTTAGCTTTTTAAACACAAACAAACAAACAAACAAACAAAAAACACTCGGGCATATATAATAATTTAAATTTACAAAGGGCATATTCTGCAAGTCTGCCTCTTGGCCACCATCTCTTAATCCCTCTCTTCTTAGTCCATGAATCTTGAGTCCTCAACCACTCCCCCTTTCCATGCCCCCATCTCTGCCTCCATCTCTGGCGCTGCTGCTTCTCTGGATAAGGTCCCACATTATGCTTGTGTGTTCCTCTTTTGATGGTCCTAGGGTCCTATGTTTCTGGACTGTAAGATTAACCACTCCCTGTTTTTGTTACAAAACTTGTACCTTTACAATTGTGACAGTCACAATTAGTCATGATAGCAATTATTCACTATTGAATCTTATGAATCTTATCCCTATCTCTTTTCACCAAACCCACCTAGACAAGGTGACAGCTATTCAGTGGGGACTCTTTCTTTCCCCCCATACTCTTAAACTAAACTCCCTCTTGAAACCTTGTAAGCAAGTCACTTTGTGCCTTTATCGTCCCCTTATTTTAGGTAGCCAGTGTCTAAGTTGCCCATCCCTATCTACCTTGTGTACAGATGGGATAGCATTGATACTTGGTGTGAAGACTATTTCCCTCTCTGTTGGTATTTAGAGTAACTACCGGAGGTAGCGTAGTGGTTACCAATCGAGCTACGAATCGCAAGGTCAGCAGTTCGAAACTACCAGTTGTTCCGCAGGAGAAAGATGAGGCGTTCTGTTCCTGTAAAGATTTACCACCTTGGAAAGCCTGTACAACAGGGTCGCTATGAGTCGGAACCGACTCCACGGCACACAGCCACCACCACCACCTCTCTGAGTATAGGTCAAGTTCATCAAATTGCAGC
>NW_006414346.1:0-491 GCF_000296735.1 Chrysochloris asiatica | reverse complement strand
AAAAAGAAATGGATTTCTTGCTTCTGCTAAAAATTACCCTAGCTGTAAGTCCTCCAACCTTCTAAATATTCCTTTATATGTAGTTCAGAGTTCTGGTACCATCCCCTGAACCTGCTCTGTCCTGTATTCTGTGTCATTGCTGGCGGAGCTCCTCACTGCACTTCCACCAATCCACAATCTTGTTTGTTCTCTATCCATTGTTTTTATGTGGTGCCAAATTGATTCCAAATTGACCCTATAGAGTGAAACTGTGCCATTGGATTTTCTAGGCAGTGATCTTTACAGCAACAGATTGTCTTTTCTTCCCCAGGGTATCTTGTGGATTTGAATCTCCAAACTTTTGATCACCAGCCAAGAGCTTAATTACTACACTACCAATCTTCACTTCTTCCATTCCATATCACTCTTTTCAAAATCTTCCTCTTTTTTCCTCTCCTTGTATTTCAATTTCACATGCTAGGCTGTTTGATATTATCTTATAGCTCACTGAG
>NW_006414345.1:5605-6114 GCF_000296735.1 Chrysochloris asiatica | reverse complement strand
CAACGTGTCCATATACTGAGAGATAGCTACATAACAGATGAGTCCAACATGACCATATACAGAGCGCTAGCTACATGGCAAAGTAGTGCAGCATTTCCATATACAGTGTTCTAGTTCATGGCAGATGATACCAACGTGTCCATATACAGAGAGCTAGCTGTATGGCAGAGTAGTGCAACATTTCCATATACAGAGTTCTAAGTATATGGCAGATGATTCCAACGTGTCCACATACTGAGAGCTAGCTACATGGCAGAGTAGTCCAACATGTCCATATACAGAGTACTAGCTTCATGGCAGATGAATCCAACATGTCCATATACTGAGAGTTAGCTACGTGTCAGATAAGTCCAAGTTGGGTATATTTAGAGGTCTAGCTACATGGCAGAGAAGTCCAATATATTCATATACAGAGAGCTACCTACACAGCAGATCAGTCCAACATACCCATGTACAGAGAGCTAACTACATGGCAGACAATTCCAAAATGTCCTTATGCAGAGAGCTAG
>NW_006414345.1:2454-3795 GCF_000296735.1 Chrysochloris asiatica | reverse complement strand
GTTTTAGCTACGTGGAAGATGAGTCCAACGTGTCCATATACTGAGATCTAGCTACATGACAGAGTAGTCCAACATGTTCATATACTGATAGTTATCTACATGGCAGATGAATCTAAAGAGAGATAAATACATGGCAGACCTGTCATATATATTCATGTACAGAGAGCTACCTACATAGCAGATCAGTCTAACATATCCATGTACACAAAGCTAGTAATATGGCTGAGTGGTGAAACGTTTCCTTATATAGAGTTCGAGCTACATGGCATATGAGTCCAACGTGTTCTTATACAGAGAACAAGCTACATGGCAGAGTAGTGCAACATTTTGATATAGCGAGGGAAAGATACATGGCAGATAACTCCAATGTGTTCATACACAGAGAGCTGGCAACATGGCAGAGTAGTGCAACATTTCGATATACAGAGTTTTTGCTACATGGAAGATGAGTCCAACTTGTCCATATACTGAGAGCTAGCTACATGGCAGAGTAGTCCAACATGTCCATATACTGATAGTTATCTACATGGCAGATGAATCCAACATGTCCATATACAGAGAGGTAAATACATGGCAGAACCGTCCAATATATTCATGAACAGAGAACTATCTACATGGCAGATCAGTCGAACATATCCATGTACACAAAGCAAGCAACATGGCAGAGTGGTGCAACATTTCCATATACAGAGTCCTAGCTACATGGCATTTGAGTCCAACGTGTCCATATACAGAGAGCTAGCTACATGAAAGAGTAGTGCAACATTTCAATGTAGTGATGAAATGCTACATGACAGATAACTCCAACGTGTCCTTATACAGAGAGCTAGCTACAGGGCAGATGATTACAACATGTCCATATACTGAGAGTTAGCTACCTGGAAGATGAGTCCAATATGTGTATATTTAGAGGTTTTGCCACATGGCAGACTAGTGCAACATTTCCATATACAGAGTTCTAGCTACATGGCCCATGATTCCAACGGGACCATATACTGAGAGGAAGCTACATGGCATATGAGTCCAACATGTCCATATACAGAGAGTTAGCTACATGGCAGACGATATCAACGTGTCCATATACAGAGAGTTTGATACATGGCAGAGTACTGAAACATGTCCATATACAGAGTTCCAGCAACATGGCAGATGAGTCCAACGTATCCATACATAGAGAGTTAGCTACATGGCAGATGATACCAACATCTGTATATATAGACGACTAGCTACAAGGCAGGTGAGTCCAACATATTCATACACAGAAAGATTGCTACATGGCTGACGATTACAGTATGTTCATATATAAAGAGCTACCTACATGGCAGATCAGTCCAACATATT
>NW_006414345.1:0-512 GCF_000296735.1 Chrysochloris asiatica | reverse complement strand
TTTCCATATACACAGTTCTAGATACATGGCAGATGAGTCAAACGTGTCCATATACTGAGAGCTAGCTACATGGCAATGTAGCCCAACATATCTTTATACAGAGTACTACCTACATGGCAGATGTGTCAAAAATGACCATATACTCAGAGTTAGCTATATGGCAGATGAATCCAACATGTTTATATTTAGAGGGATAGCTACAAGGCAGATGAGTCCAACATGTTCATACACAGAATGTTGACTACATGGTTGATGAGTCCAACATGTCCATGTACACAGAGCTAGCTACATGTCGGAGTAGTGCAACAATTCAATATACAGAGTTTTAGCTAGGTGGAAGATGAGTCCAACGTGTCCATATACTGAGATCTAGCTACATGACAGAGTAGTCCAACATGTCCATATACTAATAGTTATCTACAAGGCAGATGAATCCAACATGTCCATACAAAGAGAGCTAAATACATGGCAAACCCGTCTAATATATTCATGTACAGAGCGCTACCTACATG
>NW_006414344.1:4908-5927 GCF_000296735.1 Chrysochloris asiatica | reverse complement strand
AAAAAAAAATTTGATAAAGGAAACAAAGGTAAATTGCTACAATTTGATGAACCTGACCTATACTCATGGAGGTAGTAACTCTAAATACCAACAGAGAGGGAAGGAGTCTTCACATCAAGTACCAATGCTATCCCCTCTGTACACAGGTTAGATGTTGTTAAGTGCCATTGAGTCGATTCCGACCCATAGTGACCCTGTATAGGATTTCTGAGGAGCAGCTGGTGAGCTTGAACCGCCGACCTTGCAGTTGAAACGGCTTTGCAGTGTGGCACATTAACCCATAGTGCCACACCAGGACTCCACAGGTTAGATAGGGACTGGCAAATTAGAGATTGGCTACCTAAAATTAGGGGGGATAAAGGCACCAAGTGACTGGCTTACCAGGATTCAAGCAGAAGTTTAGTTTAAGAGTATGGAGGGGAAGAAAGAGTTCCCACTGAATAGTCTAGATGGATCTGTTGAAAAGAGATGGGGATAAGATTCATATGATTCAATAGTGAATAATTGTTATCATGAATAATTGCAACTGTCACAATTGGAAAGGTAGCAGTTTTGTAACAAAAACAGGGGAGTGGTTAATCTTACAGTCCAGAAACAGAGAACGCTAGGACCATCAAGGGAGAAGAGCACAAGCAGAATGTGGGACCTTATCCTGAGAAGCAGAGATGCCAGAGACGGAGGCAGAGATGAGGACATGGAGAGTGGAAGCAGCTGGGGACTCTAGATTCATGGGAAGAGAGGGACTAAGAGCTGGTGGCCAGGGGACAGATTTGTAAAATGTGCCCTTTGGAGGTGTAAATTACTGTATATGCCTGGGTGTTGTTTTTTGGGTTTATTTTTTAAAAAGCTAAAGTGAATAGAGAGAAATACTGTTCACTGATGGTACCTGGAGGGGATTATAATCATCGTAATGAAACAAGCTGTATGATTTGTTGAATGTAAAACTGATGATCTGCCCTGTAAACTTTCACTCAATCCACAAATCCACAATAAAAACCTTAAAAAAAACAAAAACAAAA
>NW_006414344.1:3231-4768 GCF_000296735.1 Chrysochloris asiatica | reverse complement strand
AATTAGAGTACTGGTGATGTTTGGTTTGATTTTTCTGTTTAAAAATGTAGTTGAGAGGTTAGATGATTTGAGAAAGGCACCTGAATAATTTTTTGATTTTTACTTATTAGTATTTGAGGGTGTTTATAATCTGCTGTGAATTCTGTCATAACCCTCATGAAATTGACCACTGATTTGGGGAGCCAGAATACACAATTTGGGCATAGTGGTAGGGAAGAGCTTAGCCAATAAGCTCAGCAACCCTCAAGTATATATAAAAGGGTGAGTAAAAATTATCTGCACTCTGGCTGTGGAATTTATTTTAATCAATTTTTAGAAAAGACAAATACATGGTTTTTAACATAATCTTGATTTTCAGTACACTTTGTCCATCTGCTCACAAACATTTGTATTCCCTTATTAACAATGTTTTAGGCTGAGCTGTGAGTCACAGATACACTGCTGTTTTCTCTTCTTTATGAGAGGTGAATATTTATCCTCAAAGTGTTGCTCAAAGGGGACCAAACAGGTGAAAGTGTGATGGAGCAAGGACTATAGGAAGAATGCTTGAACACCTCAACAGGACGTTTTTGCAGTGTGTCAACAATGTGGACAGAGGTATGGGACGTGCTTTGTCATGGAAGATCACAAAGCCCTTTTATAGTTGTTGTTGTTAAGTGCCATCAAGTCTGATCCCACTCAAAGTGACCCTGTATAGGGTTTCTGAGAAGCGACTGGTAAATTTGAACCACAAACCTTTCAATTCAAACTGATGGTCCAATGCATTATCCCACAGTGCCACATTGTTGTTGTTGTTAAGTACCGTGGAGTTGGTTCTGACTCATAGTGACCATGCACAGGGTTTCTGAGGCTGTAAATCTTTACAGGAGCAGAAAGCCTCATCTTTCTCCCATGGAACGACTGGTAGTTTCGAACTGCCACCCTTGAAGTTAGCAGACTGATTCGTAACCACTATGCTACCAGAGCTCCTTAGTGCCACACTAGGACTCTGCATTTAATCAGAAGGCTTCAGTTCTTCAGTGAGCATCTCACTGTAATGAGCATTGTTGATTATTGAACCTCTTTCCTGTTCTAATACTGGCCCTTGAGAATCCCAGAAAACTGTGAACATAAGTCTTCTAGCTGGTGGTTGACTTTTGAACATTTTCTTGGTCAGCAATTGAGAATGTTTCCATTCCATATTCTGCCATTTACTTTCAAGCTCATAGTAATGAATCCATGTCTCCCCGTCAGTAATGATTTTTTAAAGAAACTTTGACCTTGTTTTGAGGATCAGTTCCATTTTTTTGTTTGCAGATGTATTAGCGCTTCTATTTATGCTCTTCTGTGAGTTGTTTTGGTACCATCTCGAACAAACTTTTAAAAACCTAAGTCTGTCATGGATTATTTCATAGGCAGAGCCATGGCTGATTTGCCATGTAATCTGCATTTACTAGTCTATTCAACAGAATCATTTCATGTGCACACTCAGTGTTGTCATCAGCCACAGACATGGATGGGCATTTTAATATAACTGAAGTGCAGATCATTTTTAACT
>NW_006414344.1:0-702 GCF_000296735.1 Chrysochloris asiatica | reverse complement strand
TTTCTGACATCCATTTTGGTCTTTTCCTTGTATTCTAACTGTCCTTTTGCTTTTTTCCTGTATGATGTTCTTGATGTCATCTCACAACTCTTCTGGTCTTGGATCTTAAGTGTCTAGTGCTTCAATTCTGTTCTTCAGATGATCTCTAAATTCAAGTGAGATATGTTCAAGGTCATATTTTGGCTCTAATGAAATTGTTTTAATTTTCTTCTGCTTCAGTCTGAACTTGCATGTGAACAACTGATGATCTGTTTCACTGTCTGCTCCTGGACTTTTTTGGATGATAATATGCAGCTTTCAAATGTCTTTTGCAAAAGATCTAGTCAATTTGATTTCTGTGTATTCCATCTGGTGATGTCCTTGTGCCTTTTATGTTGTTTAAAAGAAGGCATTTGCAATGATGAATCAGGTGGTATATATAGGAGCTGGTATTAGGTCTTGCCCAGCTCATGGAGTTGCCAAGGATACAGTTGTGGCTGAGCTGTGTGGGCATGGCTTAAGTCTCTTTTTCTATCTTGAAGTACAATGTTGTCTGTGATAGTATAATAGCCATACGCCTACAAGGAAGACCAGTGAATACCACTATTATTAAAATCTACACCTGAACCACTAAAACTAGTGATGATAAAATTGAAGAATTTTACCAACTTCTTCAGTCTGAAATTGATCAAACATGAAATCAAGATGTATCGATAATTATTG
>NW_006414343.1:5408-6088 GCF_000296735.1 Chrysochloris asiatica | reverse complement strand
ATAGGAAGACCAAGGAAATCAAGTCAAATACATGGAAACTGAATAACACCCTGCTGAAAAGCGACTGGGTAGTAGAAGAAATTAAACGTGAACTCGCAAAGTTTCTAGAAATAAATGAGAATGAAAACACAACATACCAAAATCTTTGGGACACGGTGAAAGCTGTGCTAAGAGGACAATTTATTGCAATAAACGCACACATACAAAAAGAAGAAAGAACTAAAATTAACACATTAACACAACATCTACAACAATTAGAAACAGATGAACAGAGGGAAACCACAGCCACCAAAAGAAAAGAAATAATAAAGATTAGAGCTAAAACAAATGAAATAGGAAACAGAAAAACTCTAGAAAAAATCAAGAGGACAAGAAGCTGGTTCTTTGAAAGAATTAACAAAAGCGACAGACCATTGGCAAACCTAACAAAAGAAAGAGGGAGAAGACACTAATAACACACATTAGAAATCACTTGGGTGATGTCACAACGGAACCAAAGGAAATGAAGAGGATAATAACAGAATACTATGAAGAGTTGTACTCCAACAAATTTGAAAACTTAGAATAGATGGATACATTTTTAGTTAAACACGACCTACCTAAACTTACACACAGTGAAGTAGAAAACCTGAACAGACCCATAACAAAAGAAGAAATTGATCAGGTCATCAAAAGACTTC
>NW_006414343.1:2271-3683 GCF_000296735.1 Chrysochloris asiatica | reverse complement strand
ATACCATTCACAATAGCCACCCAAAGGATGAAATATCTTGGAATAAATATAACCAGAGAAACAAAGGACTTATGCAAAGATAACTACAAAACACTACTGCAAGAAACCATAGAATCTTACAAAAATGAAAGACTGCACCATGTCCCTGGATAGGAATACTTAACATTGTAAAAAATGTCAATACTGCCCAAAGCAATTTACACATATAATATGATCCCAATCCAGATTCCAACGAAATTCTTCAAAGAGATGGAAAAAGCAATTACAAACTTTATATGGAAAGGAAAGAGACCCAGGATAAGTAAAGCACTGCTTAAGAATAAGAATAGGGTTGGAGGCCTGTCACTTCCTGACTTCAAAATTTACTACATGGCGACAGTGGTCAAAACAGCTTGGTACTGGTACAATGAAAGGTTTATAGATCAATGGAACAGAATCGAGAATCCAGAGATTAACGCATCTACATACAGCCAACTGATTTTTGACAAACACCAAATAACATCGCACGAGGAGTGGATAGTCTCTTCAACAGATGGTGCTGGCAGAACTGGAAAATGATACGCAAAAGACTGAAACAAGACCTTCACCTCACACCTTATACAAAAAACAACACAACATGAATTAAGGACCTAAATGTGAATCCCAGAATTATGAAGGCCATCAATGAAAAAGTAGTTCTGGTAGCGTAGTGGTTACGAATCGGGCTACGAATCTCAAGGTCAGCAGTTCGAAACTACCAGATGTTCCGTGCGAGTAAGATGAGGCTTTCTGCTCCCGTAAAGATTTACAGCCTTGGAAACCCTGTACAGGGTCGCTATGAGTCGAAACCAATTCCATGGCACATAACAACAACAAACAACAACATCAATGAAAAACTCGGGACAAATGTGAGGGCACTACTTATGGGAATACATGGACTCCCAAACATTTTGAAAACCACACAAACAAAAATAGATAAAATAGATGAGTGGGACATACTAAAAATTAAAAACTTATGTACATCAAAAGTCTTCACCCGAAGAGTAAAAAGGGAACCCACAAAATGGGAAAAAAATCTTTTGCAATGACATATCAGACAAGGGACTCATTTCTAAAATATACAGGAAACTTTAACACCTCTACAAGAAAAAGACAAATAACCCAATTAAAAAGTGAGCACAGGATATGAACAGACACTTCACTAAGGAAGAGATCTGGGCAGCCAACAAACATGAAGAAATGTTCACGATTACTAACCACTTGTTGTTGTAGAGAGATGCAAATCAAAACAACAATGAGATATCATCTCACACCAAGAATAACAGCAGAGATGAAAAAAGTAGAGGACAATAAATGCTGGCAAGGATGTGGAGACACTGGGACACTCTTGCATTGCTGGTGGGACTGCAAAATGGTCCAACCTCTCTGGAAAA
>NW_006414343.1:0-756 GCF_000296735.1 Chrysochloris asiatica | reverse complement strand
AGAAGAGTGATCTGAGACAATTTGATGAACTTGATCTACACCTATGGATGCAGTAACCCAAAAGAGGGAACAAACCCTCACATCAAAAAACATTCCCACCCCCTCCACACACAGAACACACAGAGTAGACAGAGATGGGCAACTTGGACATTGGACACCCAAATGGTGGGGGGGTGGGGGGAGGGAACACAAAGGCAAGAAGTAAATGGCTTACAAGCTTTCAAGAGGGAACCTAGAGCTAGTGAGCATGGAGGAAGGCAGAATCTCCAGTGAGTACTATCCAATCTGTCTAGGCGGAGCTGATGAAATGAAACGCAGAAAGGTCACTTTTTATACAATAGTGAATGATTGTTATCAGGACTGATTGTGAGGGGTGGAAATGTAAAGGTAGATGTTTGGTAGTAAGGAAGGGAGTTATTAACTCTCCAGTCTAGGAGCGGAGGTCTCTGAGACCATCAACGGAGAAGAGCCCAGAGAATGACCCTACCCAGAGAAACAGCGAGGCCTGAGATGGTGGCAGAGACGATGATGTGGAGTGATGAAGCGGATGGGGACTTTGGATCCAGAGAGGGAGAGGCACTGGGTCCCGAAGAATGGGGAGGTGGGGTAGTGTAGGGGGCGTGTTTATAGGGTATATACCCTTTGGTTGGTTGATGATGCCTGGAGGGGATTGGAACCATGGCAATGAGACGATATACGATGGAATGAATGTAAAACTAAAGTTCTCTCATGTAAAATATCATATAATTCACAATA
>NW_006414342.1:5180-5706 GCF_000296735.1 Chrysochloris asiatica | reverse complement strand
TTGGCCTCCAAGGAGCACTCTGGCTGCACTTCTTCCAAAATGGATCTATTGATTCTTTTGGCAGCCCATGGCACTTTCAATATTCTCCTCCAACATCACAATTCAAAGGCATCAATTCTTCTACGGTCATCCTTATTCACTGTCCAGTTTTCACATGTATATGAGGTTATTGAAAATACCATGGCTTGGGTCAGGCACACCTTAGTCCTCAAGCTGATATCTTTGCTCTTCAACACTTTAAAAAAGTATTGTGCAGCATCTTTGCCTAATGCAATATGTTGGTTGATTTCTTGACTGCTGCTTCCCTGAGTGTTGACGATTGATCCAAGAAGAATGAAGTCCTTAACAACTTCAATCTTTTCTCCATTGATAAGAATGTTGTTTATTGGTCCAGTGTTGAGGATTTTGTTTTCTTTACATTGAGATGTAATCCATATAGAAGGCTGTGTTCTTTGATCTTCATCAATAAATGTTTTAAGTCCTCTTCACTTTCAGCAAGCAAGGTTGTATCATCTGCATATTGCAG
>NW_006414342.1:2202-3980 GCF_000296735.1 Chrysochloris asiatica | reverse complement strand
TCTAAAGAAGGTATTTGAAATGAACAAATCATTGGTTTTGCAGAATTCTATCACGCATTCTGCAGCATCATTTCTATCACCAAGGGTATATTTTCCAACTACTGATTCTTCCTCTTTGTCCCCAACCTTTGCATTCCAATCACCAGTAATGATCAACACATCTTGTTTGCATGTTTGATCAATTTCAGGTTGAAGAAGTTGGTAGAAATCTTCTATTTCATCCTCACTGGCTTTAGTGGTTGGTGCATAAATTTGAATAATAGTGGTATTAACTGAGCTTCCCTGTAGGTGTATGGATATTATCGTATCACAGATAGCGTTGTACCTCATGACTGATCTGGATATGTTCTTTTTGACAATGAGTGCATCAGCCATTCCTCTTCAATTTGTAATCCCAGGCATAGCAAACCATGTGGTCATCAGATTCAAAATGGCCAATATCAGTCCATTTCAGCTCACTAATGCCTAAGATATCGATGTTTATGTGTTCCATTTCTTTTTTGACAACTTCCAATTTTCCCAGATTCATAGTTCATACATTCCATGTTCCAATTTTCAGTAGATGTTTATAGCTGTTTCTCTTCACTTTGAGTTGTGCCCCATCAGCAAATGAAGGTCCCATGGGTTTTTCTCCAGATGCAAAATCCAGATCCAGTAGAGAGCTAGTAAACTTTTCCTGAGTGTTTTGAGATATTGGAAACAGTCTACGCTCCTGAGAAAGACTTCCTTTTAATCAATTGGCTGCTCATAGCAGACCTTACTATGAAATGGATTACATTATTCTAGATCTTATCATGGGGTTTACCTACATCAGAACTGTCAAACTACTGAGAATCCTCGCCTTGTCTGATATAAAACCATAATGATCACATTTATAAAAGCATAATTGTCTTGACACCAAGGCTTTCAATTTCAGTAGGTATTGTGTTGATAGATAAAAGATCTTCTGTAGATTAAAAACAAGAAGGATCAACTCTGGAGGACAGGAAGCAAAGTGTTTAGACCACTGTTGTTGTTGTGAAGTGCCACTGAGTCGATTCTGACCCATAGCGACCCTGTATAGGGTTTCCAAGGAGCAGGTGGTGAGCTTGAACCGCTGACCTTGCAGTTCAAATGGCTTTGCAGTCTGGGCGCATTAACCCACAGCACCACACCAAGACTCTGTTTAGACCATAAGCATAACCATTTTCATGAGCATAGTCATTTCATACCTAAAAGGAAAAATGTTTTTATCAGCATGAAGGAGGGGAATTATATCTATAGTGAGGGCAGTGGGGACAGAGGAAATTCATTGTACTAAATGTCTCAATATAATTTTATACCAATAAATTTGAAACTCTAAGTGTCACAGTCTATTTCTCAGGGAAATATAAATGATTGAACCAGCACAAGAGAAATAGAAAATGAAATTCACCATCAATATTGAAAGGTAGCCAAAGTTCTGCCCCCATCAAAAGCATCCAAATATTATGGCTTTTATGCTAATGTTTTGTGGAATTCACAAGGAACATATCATTCTTGTGATATTTAAACATTTATTGCACACAATAATCAGTACAACGGAAATATCAAAGCTAGATACAGAAGGCGTATATATTTCAATGTCTTAATCTGATTCTCTAAAGAAGCAAAATCAGTGACATTTATATATGTATATTAAAAAGAGAGCTTTCTGTCAAGGAAATGGCTCAGAGTCATAGATATGCGCAAGTCCCATGTCCATCAGTCAGATGTCAATCCATAGGCTTCTGACTCACATAGCGGCTGGGCTGATGAAC
>NW_006414342.1:0-582 GCF_000296735.1 Chrysochloris asiatica | reverse complement strand
TTTGTTATTATAATAAAAACATAAATGTTTTGATCTATTGCTTTGGTATAAAATATATATATATATACCGTAACAATAATCACAATACCAAGTTTAAGAATTAAGAGTAGAAGACTTTATGTTGATAAGGGGGAGTGTATTCCAGAAACACCACTTATCAAAATAATGAAACAGAAATCAAGGAGTCCTGGTGAAGTTGTGGGTTAGGTGTTGGGTTGCTAACTGCCAGGTCAGAGGTTCAAACTCACCAGCTTCTCCTTGGGAGAAAGATGAGGCTGTCTATTCTCTTGTTTTGTTTTGTGTTTGGTAGTTTAGAAATCTGTGGTAAACATCATACTAAATGGTGCAATACTAAAGGCGTTTCCATTAAAATCAGGTACAGGACAGAGCAGCTGTCCTTCATTTTGATTATTTAACATCTTTCTGGAGATTCTAACCAATGCAAAGTATTAGAAAAAGAACTTATTAAGTATTTAATTAGAAATGAAAAAAAATTAAATGTATAGCTTATATGATTACCAACCTAGAAAAACAAAGAAACAACCAGAAAAAAATATTACAATCTGATAAAAGAATCCTGTG
>NW_006414341.1:5228-5735 GCF_000296735.1 Chrysochloris asiatica | reverse complement strand
TGTAAAAATGGGGTAGCAATAGAAGGGTCTAGAGGTTCATGGGGATTGCCTTTTGAGGCATCATAAAGGGGTGCTGCTAAAAGGGAATTATTTAGGATCCAGGCCCGAAGATATCCTGCTAGGCCTAAAAAGGAAAGAAGCTCTTGTTTATTAACAGGCATTGGGATATCTCGAAGCATTTGTTTTCTGTCAACGGTGATGGATTTGAAACCTGGAGACAAAGACACTCCTAAATATGTAACCTTCTGTTTAGAAATATGTGGTGCTAGAGGGAATGGAAGACAGAAGAGTGTAAGGACTGGGGATTACTGGATGAATTGAGACTACATCTGCATTAATAGGCCAAAGGTCTTGAACTAGACAGTAGGCCCATTGGGTTTTTTTACTGCCAGGATGGGGGTATTGTTGGGGAAATTAGTTGGTTTTAGAAATCCTTTTTAAAGTAATTCTTTAACAATTGGCTGTAATCCCAAAAGATTAGACTGTGGGAGAGGGTATTGTGCTTGG
>NW_006414341.1:4410-5128 GCF_000296735.1 Chrysochloris asiatica | reverse complement strand
AACTACCAGCCGCTCCGCGGGAGAAAGATGAGGCTTTCTACTCCCGTAAAGATTTACACCCTCGGAAACCCTGTACAGGGTCGCTATGGGTTGGGGAAGGAGGGGCTTGAGGTTCAATAGCCTTCCATAGTAAGAGGCAAAAGGAAGATGTAGGAGTAATGGTGAAGCCCTGAAAATCAAACTTGAAGGAGGTGCCAAGCTTAGATAAGATGTCCCGCCCTAATAAATGTATGGGGCAAGAGGGAAGGACTAAAAAGGAATATAAAAATTCAAAATTGCCAATTTTGCATAGAAGGAAGGGATTTTGCCAAGAGTGTCATACTTGACTTTCTACCCCAATAATAGAGGTCACTTACAGGGAGGTGGGTCCCCAGAATTCCTGCAATGCAGAAAAACTAGCACCAGCATCGAGTAAAAAGATGATCATCCTACCTGCCATGGTGAAAGTTACCCTGGGCTCCTGGGTGCTGATCTGTGTTGAGCCAGACAGTCCAGGGCCTCCTCATAGGTCTGCCACTAGACCAGTAAGGTCGCTTGAGGAGACAGGGTGGTGGTGGTGGTGGTGGTGGTGGTGACCAGATGGTGGGTAGACACCAAGGGGCAGTCAAAACCCCAATGTCCCTTTTGCTTGCATTTGGGGCAGGGCCCGGTGGGAGGTTTGGGATTTAGGTATTCTTTGGTCCAGTGTCCACCCTGGTTGCACCGGAAGCAGGGTCCC
>NW_006414341.1:1944-2925 GCF_000296735.1 Chrysochloris asiatica | reverse complement strand
CCGGAACCCATAGCAATCAGGAATAAGACAGCGAACAGTGCCTGAAACCTAAGACGTCTCTTGAGATTCAGACAGTGTTCACACCTCAGACCTGGTCTGAGGTACCGGGACCCAGGCTCCCAGTGGAGGCGTTCCTGCCACAAGGAGGGGGTCTGTAATTGGAGAGGCCACACCACCCTCTGAGGTGTCCCTCCAGAGGGCATGGGGGCAGAATGGACAAGTCCCGGACTTGTTCCGGTGAGTTCCGAACTCACTATGAGAAACACAGAACCTGGCACCCGGTCTGTGTCCCAGATGGAGTTTTATGTCCTGGTTACCGGGGTCCAAATCTCCATACCCAGGGCAGCCACAAATGGGGACTTACCTGAGCCAGAGGACTGAAGAATAGTTTGCCGGTGATGGGTGCTGAGAAGGCGTCAGGGAAGATGATCGCGGGTGCTGGGAGGGCATGTTGAAATGAGCAGGTTAGGGCACCGGGAGAATTGGGGTCCTGGGCCTTCCGATGTTAAATCGAGGCCTCAACCATCCCACTTCTGACACCAATGAAAGGGAAAAAAACAACACACCACCGCTCATCAACCACACCTCACTCCAAATGACCCATCTAGAGACTTTTATTCAGGGTGAGGAAGGTAACCTCTGCCAGAGAAAGAAGGCAGAAGGCAGAAGGGAAGAAAGGAAGAAGAAGACAGAGTCAACGGGAAGGGAGGGGACTTATATAGGTTCAACAGGAAGGGAGTGGTCCTTGCTGGGGTGATTTAGCTCTGGCCTATCAAAAGCCATGTTGTCCTTTAAACTATGTGCCTTGTAGTTTAGGGTGGGGAAACAGACAAAATGGAGTTGGAGGGAGGGAGAGGGAAGAACCGAAGGTATTGTAACATTGTAACAAAATTCCTCAACATAATAAAGAGCATATATACAAAACCAACAGCCTACATTACTCTCAATGGAGAGAAACAGAAAGCCTTCCCTCTGTGAACA
>NW_006414341.1:0-418 GCF_000296735.1 Chrysochloris asiatica | reverse complement strand
TAGCAGCACTATTTACAATAGCAAAAAGATGGAGGCAACCAAAGTGCCTATCAACTGAAGAATGGATAAACAAACTGTGGTACATACACACAATGGAATATTATGCTACCTTGAAGAGTAACAAGGAAGCAGCAAGCCACCACCTAACATGGATGAACGTTGAGGACATTATGCTGAGTGAAATTAGTAAATCACAAAAAGAGAAATACTGCATAGGAACAGTACTATAAAGGAGTAAGAAAAAGAAACCATACTAAAGGGGGTTAGGGGTAATTCTTTGTTGATTGCTGAGAAGTTGGTGGTAGGTGAGGGGAGGGAGGGGAAGATGGAGCACAGGGCAGGGATTAGACACAGGAAAATGTGGGTGCTGGGGAGGGGGGCAATATACAAGGAGGGAGAGGGAAATGGAAGAACAAAG
>NW_006414340.1:5063-5842 GCF_000296735.1 Chrysochloris asiatica | reverse complement strand
TTCCAGAAGAATAGATTTGTGCTGGAAGAAATATAGTCAGAATGTTCCTAGATGCCAAGATGACTAGACTTTGTCTCTCCTACTTCAGATGTATTATCAGGAGGGACCAGTTCATGGAGAAGGACACCATGCTTGGTTAAAAAAAAAAAAAAGAGAGGGAGACTCACAACAAGATGGAATGGCACAGTGGCAGCAGTAATGGGCTCAAGTGTAGCAACGATTGTGAGGTTAGTGCAGGACCAGGCAGTGTTTCGTTCTATTGTGCATAAGATCACTCTGAATCAGAACCAACTCGACAGCAGCCAACAACAAAAACATTGTGATAATAAATTGTATGAAAGAAAAATAAACCCACTGCCATCAAATCAGTTCTGAGTCATAGTGACCCGATAGAACAGAGTAAAATTGCTCCTTGTTGTTGTTGTTAGGTGCCATCGAGTCGGTACCAACTCATAGCGACCTTATACACAGCAGAACGGAACACTGCCTGATCCTGGGCCAGCCTCACTATTGTTGCCATGCTTGAGTCCATCGATGCTGCCACTTGGCCAATCCATCTCGTTGGAGATCTTCCTCTTTTTCTATGACCTTACCAAACATGATATCCTTCTCCAGCGACTGGTCCTTCCTGACAATATGTCCAAAGTATGAGAGACGAAGATTGGCCATCTTGGCCTCCAAGGAGCACTCTGGCTGCACTTCTTCCAACACAGATCTGGTGGTTCTTTTGGAAGCCCATGGCACTTTCAATATTCTCCTCCAACACCATAACTCAAAGG
>NW_006414340.1:2927-3813 GCF_000296735.1 Chrysochloris asiatica | reverse complement strand
TATGGTTATTTCATCTTGTTCAATTGTCCCTTTAATCATGAGATAATGTCCATCTTTATCTATCATGCTGTTTTTTGCCTTAAAGTTTATTTTATTAGAGATTAGTACTGCCACTCCTCTTTGCTTTTTATTGCAATTGACTTGGAATATTTTTCCCCCAACCTTTGACTTTTAATCTGTTTTTGACTCTGTGTGTGAGATGTGTCTCTTGCAGACAGCATATTGAAGGATCTTGTTTTCTTATCCATTCTGCCACCCTCCTCTCTGGATGGATCTAAAGACTAAATCTTCATGGGTAGCAAGGGCTGTCCTATGAGAATTTCATTGGGAAGTCTTACACCTTTTCCACTCAATAGCCCTGATAGTGTCCCTTCATGTTTCTTTTTGTTTCCCAAACTCAAAGAACACTATTTGAGTCCCTCGAGGATGTCAAAACTACCATTTTGATGTGGTGTAAACTGATGAGCACAGAATTCTTCGGGGAAAGGTTGTTATCATTAAGTCACTCATAGCGACCTGTATAGGATTTCCAAGGAGTAGTTGATAGATTTGAACCACCAATCTTGCGGTTAGCAGTCCAGTACCTATCCCACAGTGCAACACCAGGACTCCCCAGAGAAGGGTTAGAGAGATGGAAATACAGCATTCATAAGTGCATAGACCTTGTTTTTGTTAAGTGCTGTTGAGTCGCTTCTACAGCATAATGATCCTGTATAGGGTTTGTGAGGAATGGCTAGTGGGTTTGAACTGCCAACCTTGCAGTTCAAAGCAACCTTGCAGTCCTGTGCTTCATCCTACAGCACTGCACCAGATTCCTATATGGATGATATATCAAGAAACAATAACTTTACATTTTGATTTTGTTTAATAAAGGTTTCTATGATTT
>NW_006414340.1:0-1296 GCF_000296735.1 Chrysochloris asiatica | reverse complement strand
GGCCTATTTCACTGGGCAAGTTGTAGAACCCCTTTTAGGTATTCCAATCAGTTATAGACTGAAGACGGGCTTACAAGTTTTCTCTAATCATGTTTTCCAACATTCCTTTCTATCCCACTCAAGTGTCTATTTTATAATAGTAGGCAAGGAAAACTAATATTCATAAGGCAGTCAAGGATCTTAGTATTATTTACCCTCTTCAAGCTATACCTAGATTCCTGTATCCCAGAGCCCTGTTTTTCCAAGGTTGAACATGCATCACTACTTACCTCTGTCCCACTAGGCCATGTAAACCTGTCTCAAAGTGTTCCCCTATCAATCTTGTTCTTCTGCCTCCTCCCCCTACTTGTAGTGCCCTCCCCAACACCCGAACTAAATCCCCCACCCCAACCCCACAGTTGTGGTTACCTTATATTCCATTAATTCTTCCCTCCATTTAAGACAATCTATTTTATCCTGTAATCTACCTCACCTTTTCACCACCTAGATCTCTGTGTTTACCTTCTTTTACATTGTAATTGTTTTGATCATAGACTGACCTTCCAGAGCCTCTGTTATTATCATTTTATTCTGTTCTTGACCCTTCCATTTGTTGATTGAGTTCAGGGTGATGGTGCCACATACGTCATTCTCTGGTTGTTGTCTGTTCTTGTTGGTTCTCAGTCCACAGAACTTCCTTTAGGATGTTTTTCATAGCAGGGTTGGCTTTGGCAAAATCCCTTAGCTTTTGTTTATCCTGGAATGTTTTGATTACACCATCATATTTGATTGACAGCTTTGCTGGGTAGAGGATTCTTGGGTGGCATTTTTTTTTTTTTCTTTCAGGGTTTTATATATGTCTCCCCATTGCCTTATTTCCAGCATGGTTTCTGTTGAGAGATCTGGGCTTAATCTAATTACACTTCTCTTTTCCCTAGCTGCTTTCAGGATTCTGTCCTTATCTTTGATTTTGGAGACCTTGATTATTATATGTCTTGGTGATTGTATTTTAAGGTCTATCCTTCCTGGAGTTTGTTGAGCTTCTTGAATGCTTATCTTTTCGCTTTTCAGGATGTTAGGAAAATTTTCTTCCAGAAGCTCTTTGACTATTTCCTCTGTGGACTTGTATGATTATTCTTGTTCTGGAATGCCAATAATTTTTAAATTATTCCTCTTCATGTTACACAATATGAATCTTAGGCCTTCTTCAGATTTTTTTAAAATCCTTTTTTTGTATTTGTTCTTCTATCTTAGTAGTGTTGAGAGATTTATCTTCTAGCTCACTAGTTCTGGCTTCTATCTCTTCAATTCTACTCC
>NW_006414339.1:5701-6248 GCF_000296735.1 Chrysochloris asiatica | reverse complement strand
ACACTAAGATGAAAAATAATTTGTTATTAACTGCCAGGTGGCTAGATCTGTTACACTCAGGCCTATAGGGCCTCGAACCTCTGACCAGGCCTTCAGGGTCTGCAACAATTTTAAAAGTCTGAAGGCTTATAGCTTGTGGAATTTGGAACTGAAGTAAAAAATCACATACTTTTGAATCTGCTGGGTTGGTCTCAGAGGCCTGAACCAACATCCTGAGCGAGACCAAGCACCAAGATGAAATAGGGGAACCAGAAACACCATGGAAAAACGCCACAGAAACCTTGGGACAAAGGTGGACAATATAGTTTGTCAGTTTTTCTTTGTTCTGATTTTCTTTTTTTCTCTGGTATCTGGTAATTGGCATGCCCACTGTTTGCCCACCTCCATTCTGGTGAATAGAGGGAGATCCTGAGCCCTGGGGCCACCCCCACCCTCACCGCTGGTGGGTTCTTCTGCCACGCATGCACACATATACTCAGCCCAAGCGGAGGCCTTGAAATTTTATTAGCTGATACCTTTTTGTTCTGTTTTTTTTTTTTTTTTTTTT
>NW_006414339.1:2396-3061 GCF_000296735.1 Chrysochloris asiatica | reverse complement strand
ATAAGAAAACAAGATCCTTCAATATGCTGTCTGCAAGAGACACATCTCACACAGAGAGACAAAAACAGATTAAAAGTCAAAGGATGGAAAAAAAATATGCCAAACTAATTGCATTAAAAAGTGAACAGGAGTGGCAGTACTAATCTCAGATAAAATAAACTTTAAGGCAAAAACGAGCTTAATACATACAGATGGACATTATCTTATGATTAAAGGGACAATTGAACAAGATGAAACAACCATAATAAATAACTAAACTCCCAGTGAAAGTGCTGCAAATTATATAAAACAAACTCTAATAGATTTGAAGAAAGAAATACATGAATCTACAATAATAGTGGGTGATTTTAATATACCACTTTCAAAAATGGATAAAACGACCAGAAAGAAACTTCACAAAGACACAGGAGAACTAAACAACCCAATCAGCCAACTGGACCTCATAGATGTGCACAGAACATTCAACCCAACAACTGCACAATACACATTATTTTCCAGTGCACATGGAACATTCTTCAGAATAGACCATGTTTTAGGCCACAAAACAAATCTCCATAAATTTACATATATTAAAATACTACAAAGCATCTTCTCAGACCACAATGCTATCAAATTAGAAATCAACAATAGGAAGACCAAGGAAATCAAGTCAAATACATGAAAAC
>NW_006414339.1:0-1191 GCF_000296735.1 Chrysochloris asiatica | reverse complement strand
AAATTGGCAAAGAGGAAGTAAAACTCTCCTTATTTGCAGATGATATTATCCTATACATAGAAAATCCCAAAGACTCAGAAAAAAAGCTACTAGACCTCATTGGAAGATTCAGCAGAGTGGCAGGATATAAGATCAACATACAAAAATCAGTTCAATTCCTCTTTAACAAGAACGACAGCATTGAAAACCACATTACGAAAACAATACCATTACAATACCCACCCAAAGGATGAAATATCTAGTAATAAATGTAACCAGAGAAACAAAGGGCTTATACCAAGAAAACTACAAAACACTACTACTACAAGAAACCAAAAGAGACTTACAAAAATGGAAGAATGTATCATGCTCCTGGATAGGAACACTTAACATTGTGAAAATGTCAATACTGCCCAGAGCAATTTACATATATAATGTGATCCCAATCCAGATTCCAACAACATTTTTCAAAGAGATGGAAAAACAATTATATGGAAAAAAAATATTTATATGGAAAGGAAAGAGACCCAGGATAAACAAAGCACTGCTTAAGAAGAAGAATAAGGTTGGAGGCCTGTTACTTCCTGACTTCAAAATTTACTACACAGCTCCAGTGGTCAAAACAGCTTGGTACTGGTACAATGAAAGGTATATAGATAAATGGAACAGAATCGAGAATCCAGAAATTAATGCATCTACATACAGGCTACTGATTTTTGACAAAACACCTAAATATATCGCATGGGGAGGTTATAAGTCTCTTCAACAGATGGTGCTGGCAGAACTGGAAAATGATATGCAAAAGATTGAAACAAGACCTTCACCTCACACCTCATACAAAATACTAACTCAACGTGGATTAAGCACCTCAATGTGAATCCCAGAATTATGAAGGCCATCATTGAAAAATTGGGACAAATGTGAGGGCACTCATTCAAGGAATACACAGACTACAAAACATTTTGAAAACCACACACACAAAAGTCTATAAAATTGATGAGTGGGACATATGAAAAATTAAAAACTTATGTGCATCAAAAGACTTCCCCAGAAGAGTAAAAAGGGAACCCACAGAATGGGAAAAAAAATCTTTTTTTTTTTTTTTAAATAAATGTTTTATTGTGTATTGTGTGATAGTTTACATGGGGAAATATTAGTTTTACATTCATTCTATCATACATCATTTCATTGCCATAGTTACCATCCCGTCCA
>NW_006414338.1:4533-7916 GCF_000296735.1 Chrysochloris asiatica | reverse complement strand
TGTTTTAAGTGCTGTCAAGTTGGTTCCAACTCATACCGACCCTGCATATGGTTTTCAAGGAGTGGCTGGTGGTTTGAACTACCAGCCTTGTGGTTAGCAGACCAGTGTTTACACTGCAGCATCACAACCAAACTCCTGATTCTGTATGTAGTGCATATTATTAATGATCAATGTAAAAAATGATGTCTGTGAATGTGGTTCATCGGAACTTGAACACAGAAGTTGGGGACTGTGGGTACATGGTATTATTCCAGTTTCGTACATGAGGAAACAGGCTCAGGGAAGGGCTCTGCGTTGCTGATAACTGACCAGTGTGTAAATGTGACTTAAGAAACCAACAAGCAGCCTACTGGGCATTTTTTTAGCTGGCAGCTTCAAATCCCTGGAAAGGCTAACCAGAAGGTTGGTGGTTCAAACCCACCAGTCATTCCAAGGGGGAGAGATAAGGCTGTCTGACCCATAAAGATTTCTAGTCCCAGAAACCCTATAGGATAGTTCCACTATGTCCCCAAGAGTCCTTGTGAGCTGGGACGGACCCCAGTGCAGTGGGTGCGTGGGTGAGTGTTTGATTGATCTCACACTCCTCTGAGGACATGCTGGCGCTAACAGCAGGCCTGGTTCTGAGTCTGAGAGTTGTAGGTCTGTGATGTGTGGCATGACAGTCCCAAAGTCAGCGCCACATAAGAAGAAGCAGAAATCTCCAGCAGCATTGTACCTGCAGTACAGAAAACAATCAAATGACTATGGGGTGAGGGGACTCGGGCACATGTTCTATGGTTTTCTCTGGCATTGACTGTTGCTAAGGGCCGTTGAGTCTGTTCTGACTCATAGAGACCCTGTATAAGGTTTCCAAGCAGTGTTCGGTGGGTTTGAACTGCCGACCTAGTGGTTAGCAGTTCAGTGCTGACCCTCCAGCCCCTCACCAGGAGCCTCTGCTAAATGCCCAGGTCAGATACAGCATGCAGAGGTTCCCCATTGGGTCTCAGAAGCAAACGGCATCGCTGTAGCCTGAAAGGGCCCTTCAGCATCTGGGGACACCCAGAAGCATGCAGCACCCAGACCTACATTGCCTGTCCAGAGAGGTCCCCATAAGGCCGGGACACACAGAAAGCCAGAGTATAGGAGGAACATTGCCACCACACAAGGGGACCCCGGGATCCTGCCAGCTGGCTCTCAGCTCCCCTCCAGGGAACCTTGAGTTTCCATTTGGGAAGAGGAGCAAGGGAGAGTGGGAATTTTCCACTCGCCTTCCCTGGGTGACTCAGAAAAATAACAAACTCTCTTCCCAGCTTGTTTACTGCTTTGGTCCCTTCTCTTGCTGAGCGGCACAAGGAGCCGTGAAGAGACTCGTCTGCCCCCACTTGTCTGATTTCCATTGCCGCCCAACAGAGCCCTCCCTCTACCAGAAAGCCAGCCATGTGCCGTTAAATGCCAGCTTTCTCTGGCTCTATTTTATTTTAAATTAAAATGCCACTGCCCCTTGGTGGCTTGGCAAGGATGTATGTTCTGAGGGCTCACAAGGTGGGTGCTTGGTCACGAATTGCTGCATCTCAAGAATATGCCAAGATCTACACATGTACAGCAGGCTGGGAAGAGTCCTGCTAAGAGAGACGATGCCTTCAGAAATACCTGTCTCTGGAATGGCATTTTTAGACCAACCTGGACTTCCTTGGATTCAGAGAAAAAGATTCATCCATCCCTCCATGGACCAGAAGTCACAGAGGCCTAGAACCATCGCAAACAGCTGGTCATTTCTATCGGTGGCTGTTTTTCACACAGGACCGAGTAGACCCCCGAGTACATCCAAGTAACCTCAGGAGGAAATCAGTAATGTGGCTTCACATGCTGTGATGGGGACCCTCCTCCGGAGAGGTCTGTTGACTCCCTGTGGTTGTTGTTCCTTTATTAACCCTTATTTAACTCTGTGTGCAACAGAACAAACGCCTCCTGGTTCTGTACCACCCTCACAATTGCTGCCATGCTTGCTTGAGCCCATCTCGTTGGGGGTCTTCCTCTTTTTCTCTGACCCTCCACCTTAACAAACATGATATCCTTCTCCAGCGACTGCCATTTCCTGCCATTCTCCACCCCAGGGGTTCTCAGCCTTGTCCTCCATTTGAGGAACCTTCTTAGATCCACATACCCAGTCCCACCCCCAGCATGCTGCTGTTGGGTTCTATGAAGCCCCTTTCAACTCAGAGCAGCCCCACGTCACAGAACAGAACTGTCCCTTAGGGTTTGGGAGGCTGATATCTTTATGAGAACAAATCGCCAGATCTTTTTTCCACCAAGTCACTGGGTGGGCTTGAACTGCTGACCTTTCAGTTAGCAGCCAGTTGCTTATTAGGCCACCAGATCTCCTTATCTACTTACATGTTGTGTGCTGTGAAGTCCATTCCAATTCAGCAGCAGTATGACAGTAGAACTGCTACATAGGGCTTCCTAGACTAATGTGTGTGGGACAGATCACCAGCAGTGCTTCCCCACTGCTCCCCACCAGGGCTCCTTATCTGCTTGTATACTGTATGAATGGCTATGCTTCTGCATTAGAGCAGTCCCCCCAAGAACCAACATTTCTCTTTGGAGCCACTGGCTCTCCCCCTTCACCCATTGGCGCTGGTCCTTTTATCTTTGGATGTCTTTTACCATGCCTACTTTTGTGCCTGGAGTGTTCGTGTTCATGTGACGCTGTGGGTGAATGCACTGGACTGTAAGGTTCGTTTAAACCACAAGATTGGCGGTTCAAGCTCACCAGCCACTCCGAAACCCTAGACAGGGTTGCTCTGAATCAGAACCAACTTGGTGGCACTTAACAACAACAACCTTTATGCCCAGAGCTGTGATGATACAGAAGTACATTTCTGTCGTCTGCCAGTACTGAAATATGCATCATGAAGACCTTTTATGATGTATTACATCCCCTCCCCCTCCCCCATGTATTTATTTGACCCCAGGAGCTCTTGGAAACTGTGTAGCATCTTAGAAATTCCCGAGAGCCCCCGAGACTGTGGTCATGCTTCAGGTGTGGAACTGAACTCACCTCCCTGGCTCAGTTTGCAGCCAAGCAGGAGAAAAGGCTACCGTAGGGGGCAACACTAGAGAGGTACTCCCACCATACAGTGATGGAGCTGTTCAGGATCCAAAGGACAGCTTTTACCCAAGGGCAAAACCCAAGGGGGTCGCAATCATTGAGAAAAACTTGAATGTAAAACTGATGATCTGCTTTGTAAATCTTCACTAGAGGCACAATAAAAAGTATTTAAAAAAATATATTTTTAAAATCCCGAGACAGTGAGCTTCTGTTAAGGTTAAATTTGAAAAAAATTTAAGTCTCCTGGGATAATTTGCTTCTTACAAAAGTGGAGGAAAAGAAAGTGCAGTTG
>NW_006414338.1:0-543 GCF_000296735.1 Chrysochloris asiatica | reverse complement strand
GCAGATAATACCCACTTGACCTGGCTTCAATGACTAGATGATCAGAGCTCAAACAGAAGAATAAAGAAAAGGAAAAAAAGAGTAATCTGATACAATTTGATGAACTTGACCTACACCTGTGGATGCAGTAGATCAAAAGAGAGAACAAATCTTTATAGCAAGGATCATTCCCACCCTCTCCACACACAGAGTAGACAGGGATGGCAACTTGGACATTGGCTACCCAAAGGGGGTGGGCTACAAAGGCAAGAAGTGACTGGCTTACAAGCTTTCAAAAGGGAACCTAGATCCAGAGAGCATGGAGCAAGGTAGAATCTCCACTGAGTAGTGTCCAATCTGTCTAGGCGGGACTGATGAAATGAAATGCGGATGGGTCTCTTGTGATACAATAGTGAATAATTGTTATCAGAACTGATTGTGAGGGTTAGAAATGTAAAGATAGACGTTATGTAGCAAGGAGGGGAGTGATTAACTTTGCAGTCTAGGAGTGGAGGTCCCTGGGACCATCAAGGGAAAAGAGCGGAGAGCGGGACCCTACCCAGA
>NW_006414337.1:4952-6067 GCF_000296735.1 Chrysochloris asiatica | reverse complement strand
AGGGTTTAGCTAAGGATAGGAGTAAGATTTGGTCTGGTTTTAGCACTATACTTTGGTTTATTTTTACTAAAATTTTATGTTTCTTGAAATCTACTTTATTTACTCTTCATTTGGAAATTCTGTAACTACAGTGTTCCTTCTATTTATTTTATGCTGTTGTTGCTGTTTTTACAACTGGTATTTCTGGTTCCTTATTTTCAGTCTTGTAGTAGAGTTCTCACACTGGACCAATAAACAACATTCTTATCAATGAAGAACAGATTGAAGTTGTCAAGGACTTCATTGTCCAATATTCATGGAATAAACTACCAATATTCATGGAAGCAGCAGTCAATAAATCAAATGACATATTGCATTAGGCAAATCTGCTGCACTAGAGCTTTTTAAAGTGTTGATGAGCAAAGAAGTCATCTTGAGGAGTAAGATGCACCTAACCAAAATCATGGTATTTTCAATAACCTCATATGCATATGAATGCTGGACAGTGAATAAGGAAGACTGTAGAAGAATCGATGCTTTTGAGTTACGACGGTGTTGGAGGAGAATATTGAAAGTGCCATGAGCTATCATAAGAACCCATAGATCCATATTGGAAGAAGTGCAGCCAGAATGCTTCTTGGAGGCCAGGATGACCAAACTTCGTCTCTCATACTTAAGACATATTGCCAGGAGGGACCAGTTTCTGGAAAAGGATATCATGTTTGGTGAGGTGGAGGGTCAGAGAAAAAGAGGAAGACCCCAGCAAGATGGATTGGCAAAGTGGCAGCATCAATGTGCTCAAGCATGGCAACAATTGTGAGGCTGGTCCAGGACCAGGCAGTGCTTCATTCCGTTGCACACAGGGTCGCTATGAGTCAGTACTGATTCAATGGCACATAACAACAGCAACAAGTAGAGTCCTGGTGTGGAGCTACAGGATAACAAATGGACTGCAACCTACAAGGTTGGCAGCTGAAACCCACCAATTGCTCCTTGGAAAAGCTATACCAGGTGGCTATGAATCATAACTGACTCGACTGCACTTAATAACAACAGTTTTGTTTTACTTTGAATATTTCTATATCTGAGTTTATTTCTGGGTGATATTTTCATGTATGATAGGTTCAAGTTGTTAT
>NW_006414337.1:2682-3937 GCF_000296735.1 Chrysochloris asiatica | reverse complement strand
AATATAACTAAATATCATTCTTTTACATTCTTTATCAACTTCTGATTCTGGTATTATATTTTCTGACTATGTCTTTTGGTCACTTGTTTGAGGTGCTGTGTTTTATTTCTTTTCTAAGCTTAAATAGTTTGTTTCCTCAGAGACATTGTGGTATCATTGTATTTACATTTAATTGATGATTGTATGTTGGTATGAGTAGTGCAGTGGCACTGTAGGATTAGCAATGAACTATGAACTACTAACCAGAAGCTCAGCAGTTCATGCCCACCTGCCCCTCCAGGGAAGAAAAATAAGACTTTCTGCTCCTGCAAAGATTTACAGCCTCAGAATTTCTATACAGGATCACTATGGATCAGGATCTACTCACGGCATTTAACAGCAACCTGTGTTCTCAGGTATTTATAACCTGTTTCCTGCTGGATTTGATAGTGACTGGAAGTGTGAATGCAATTATCTGTTCACTCCAGACTTGGGAGTGGTGCCTGACACAAGGCTGAGCAAAGCCTGTACAGGTAGGGATTCCTTGGCTACATTCCCAGCCTCCAACAGTTCATGAGGACAAGGGATAACTACACAACCCTTGCTGCCAATCTCCAACAATATTCTGTGCCTGCAAATCACTGTAGAAACAACTGCCTGCAAAAGGTCAAGATGGCCACACCCTTCCAGGCCAGTCAAAAAACACCAGTTTTTCTTCTCTTTCACTGCTACTGTCCAGCTTCTTCCAGTGGACAATCAATCCACTACTTTCTCCTATCCTCTTAAGCACAGCATTCCAGAATTATCATCTGTATCTATTTTGCTTTGTCTCCTTTGTCTTTGTTTCAGAGGGCCTACTCAGTGTGCCTACTCTTCCATCCTGCCCCAGAAGTCCTATTTTATTTCCCAATCTGAAAAAAAACTGGAGAAAAAATTCAAACTTTGATTTGAAATATTGAAGGATTATATGTGCAAAATATTGGATTGTCCAGAATGGTCAATGTTCAAACATTTCATAAGGTAACATAGCATCAAGATCTGATGGTACTGAAAGAAGAAATCCAAGCTACACCGGTGAAAATAAGACTCCAGGAAATGATGGGATATAAATTGAAATATTTCCATAAACTGATGCAGCACTGCAGCCACTCACTCATCTTTACCAAGAAATTCAGAAGGCAGCTTCCTGGTCAACCAATTAGTAGAGATTCATATTTGTGCCCAATCCAAAGAAAGGTGATGCAGTGGAATTTGGAAATCATTGAACAATATCATT
>NW_006414337.1:1472-2217 GCF_000296735.1 Chrysochloris asiatica | reverse complement strand
AGTGGTAGTAACAATGGATTAAAATGTAACAACAATCATGAGAATGGTTCTGGAATGGGCAGTATTTCATTCTTTTGTACATAGTGTCACTATGAGTTGGAAACAACACAACTGTATCTAACAACAGCATCAATCATGCTTAATATCATTTTACGGAAAAAGGTTCATGAACCTATTTTCAACTTAATACAATACCGTGTATTACATATAATTGCCTCACTTATTTATTTTCATTAAAATTAGACTTTTTCTGGCATTAAATGGAGAAAATTTAGTTATTCTCAGATACTTATTTTTGAGAATCATCATTTATCATTTACTGGGAGATTATTACTAGATCTCTCATTAGCTTTATACCTTCATTTGCATTTTCCATTCTATGTATCATACTCTCCACAGAAAAACTTTCAAAGGGGTTTATTGCCTATCGTTTTTTGTGTATATATGCATATTTTTGCAAAAATGTATGTTATTGTTTAAAATTGCTTTTTAAGTTACAGAAATCAAATTATTTTATTTACTATGTTTTTATGATTTAGTCATGTTTTTATTTGGATATATAATTTCATTGTTTCTAGTTAATAGTACCCTGAAATATGGGTCCACTATATTTTCTATTGATTTCCTAATATGGACACCTAAACTGTTTCCAACTACTTCCAACTGGCATAGACACCATTATTTTTGTTAAATGCTGTTGAGTCCATCCCGACTCATAGTGACTATTTATAGGTTTTTTGAAGAG
>NW_006414337.1:0-524 GCF_000296735.1 Chrysochloris asiatica | reverse complement strand
TATTTCTAGCTCTTCCTCCATTAAAATAAACTCACTACTCCCTGGGGTTCTTGTCTAATCTTGTCTAAACAAATTGAAAGTTGTTGTCAATTTGATCCTATTATATAAATAGTTCTTATAGAGCATAGTACTCAAGGCACATATTTTTTACTGTTGTTTGGGGTAGTTGCGTCAATTCCTACCTACAGCAACTTCAGTATGGAAGAAACCTTTATCTGGCCCTGTGCCATATTAACAATTATTGCGATATTTGCAGCCACAGTGTAAGTCCAACTCTTGAGGGTCTCTCTCTTTTTTGTGTTCTTCTTGAGGAATTGGTCCCTCCTGATAACAAGCTCAAAGTATGTGAGATGAAGTCTTGCCATTCTCACTTCTGAAGAGCATTCTGATTCTACTTTTTCTAAGACATACTTGTTCTTCAGGTGTTCCATGGCACTTTCACTATTAACCCAACAGCATAAATCAAATGCATCAGTTTTTCTCTGATCTTTCTTATCTATTTGAAGTGATAGAAAAGATCATGG
>NW_006414336.1:5430-6291 GCF_000296735.1 Chrysochloris asiatica | reverse complement strand
CATTCAGTGTTCCCATGTTCTGTTCGAACAACTGCCCCTTGGTCCAGGTACAGATTCCTCATAAGCACAATTAAGTGTTCCAGAATACTCACTCATACTTCTCAGTGTTGTCCATAGCTTGTCATGATCCACACAATCAAAAGCCTTTGCGTAGTCGATAAAGCACAGGTAAACATCTTTCTGATATTCTCTGCTTTCAGCCAAGATGCATCAGACATCAGCAATGGTATCCCTCGTTCCACAGCCTCTTCTGAATCCGGCTTGAACCTCTGGAAGTTCTCTGTCAACGCATGCTTGCAGCCGTTTCTGTGTTACCTTTATTAAAACTTTACTCGTATGGGATATCAAAGAGATTGTCTGATGATTTCCGCATTCCATTGAGTCACTTCTTTATGGAATGGGCACAAATACGGATCTCTTCCAATCAGTAGGCCAGATAAGTTGTCTTCCAAATTTCTTGGCAGACATGAGTGAGTGCCTCCTGTGCCACCTCACTTTCTTAATTTCAATTGCTTTTCCATCAATGCCTGGTGCCTTGTTCTTTGCCAATTCCTTCAATGCACCTTGGACTTCCTCCTTCAGTATCCTTGGCTCTTGATCATATGCTACCTCTTGAAATGGTTGAACATTAACCATTTCTTTTTGGTACAGTATTCCTTCCATCTTCTCTTGATGCTTTCTGCACCATTCAGTAATTTGCCCAGTGAATCTTTCAATAATGAAAGTTGAGGCTTGAATTTTTCCTTCAGTTCCCCCAGCTTGAGAAATGCTGAGCGTGTACTTCCTTTTTGGTTTTCTGATTCCAGATCTTTGCACATTTGGCTTTATCTTCTCAAGCTGACCTTTGAAATTTTCTGTTCA
>NW_006414336.1:617-4315 GCF_000296735.1 Chrysochloris asiatica | reverse complement strand
GAAGTAATTTGTCACTCTTTCTTCCTAGTCTGTCTTTATCTGGAAGCTCATCTGAAACCTGTCCTCCATGGGTGACCCTGCTGGTATTTAAAATACCGGTGGCAATATTTATTCACAACAAAAATGTTCTGGTTTTTGCTATTAGTTGTCGTTAGTCAGTTCCAATTCATGGCTGCCCCGTGTGTGTAGCACTGCTCCACAGTAGCTTTAGAAATGCATCACCAGACCTGTCTTCCAAGGTTCCCTTGGTGGGTTTGAACTACCAAACTTTTAGCTAGGAATTGCACCGCTCAGGTACTCCTAAACAGAAGTGTTGTTTTTCCTTTTATGAGTCAGTTCTGACTCATAGTGACCTTGTAAGTGGTTTCCAAGGAACATCTGGTAGGTTTGAACTGCTGTCCTTGTGGTTTGCAGTTCAATGCTGATCCTACAGCACCACACCAGGAGCCCAAACCTCAGAATGGTCAGGGATAGGTGAATTTCACACCTCTAGTGAATGGGGTCTTACCCTGGACACCTGTCATCTGCCCTCTCCCTTCCTCCCCTTCCCGTGCTGAGAAGTTACAGTCCCCAAGGACTCCGGCTTGAGAGCCGTTAAGAAAACTGACGGTGTCGTTGTCGTTGTCTCTCCTGTTCAGGTTTGGGAAACTGCTCCTGCTTCTCCCATCCTTGAGGTTTATCACTTCTGAGCGCGTTGAACTCCTCTTTTTCCGCAAAACCATAGGAAACACGTCCATGGAGAAGATTCTTTGTGACATGTTCAAAGACTAACGGGGTGGAACTAAAACTTTGGGAAAGTTTCTCTTGTCTACTAAAACCACCCACTTCCTACTCCTCGACCCAGCTATTCCCTTGTATATGTTCCCAGAAAAATGTCCACCAAAAGACATTATGAAAATGTTCATAGCAGCTTTATTTAGCAAAAACAAACAACAAAATTGTACATCAACAGTAGAATGGATTAATAAAATGGTAGAAAGAATGAAATAGTGTTGTTGTTGGGCTCTGCTCACTTGACTCGAACTCCTCTTGCCCCCAGGTGACAGGATGCCTGCCCCAGAGGACTTTCTTTTTTTTTTTTCCTTTTATTGTGTGATAGTTTACATGGGGGAACATTAGCTTTACACTCATTCCATCATACATCGTCTCATTGCCATAGTTACCATCCCGTCCATGCATCATCACCCAACCAAAGGTTATACCCCCCCTCTCTCCCCATGGTCCTCGGCACACAGCTCCCTTCCCTCCCTGGATCTCTGGAGGTGGGAGCCTGAGGACTCAAACCTTGGGGTGACTCTACTTTGTTGAGCTTTCTCCCTGCCCCAGAATCAGCTGAACACTTCTGCTGCATTTTCTACCTTCAAAGAAGAAATGCTTGTTGTCAAGGAGAGGGAGAGGAAGGGTGCACCATGCACACCACAGCACTAGCTACAGTAGTAAACAGGTGGAAACAACCTGAGAGCCATCAATGGCATAAAAGTAACACACTACACTTCAAAGAACAATGAGGAATCTGTAAAGCACCGCATAACTTGGGTTATGAGTCCTAGAGGACACTGTGCTGAGTGAATTTGGTGGTGGTGAAGGTTGTGTGCATTACAGCCAGAATATTCATTAGAAGTAAAGATAGCAAGACTTCATCTCACAAACTTTGACATGTTTTGAGGAGGAACCAGTCCCTAGAGGAGAACTCATGCTTGGTAGACAGACAGTGTAAAAGAGGAAGATGCTCAACAAGATGGATTGAGCTCTTCTTCTTCTTCCTCTTTTCCCTTCTGCCTCTTGCCTTCTCTCTCCGGCAGAGGTTACCTTCCTCACCCTGAATAAAAGTCTCTAGATGGGCCAAAAAAATAAGATGGATTCACCCAGTGGCTTCACCAATGGGCTCAAGCAGAGCAACGATTGTGAAGACGACGGCACAATACCGGGCCACACTTTCTTCTGTTGGATATGTGGTTGGGATGAGTCAGAACTGATATGACAGCACCTAACAACAAGGAGTTCTGGTGTGGCGCTGTAGGATAAGCACTGGACTGCTAACTGCAAGGTCTGAGGTTCAAACCAACCAGCTGCTCCTTGTAAACCCTATACAGGGTCCCTAAGGGTCCTACACAACTGTCAATACTTAACAACAGCAGCAACAGTCTCCATCTCGTGGCCAGCACTGGTTTATGCCACTAGAATGCAAACTACCCCAATTGGAGTGCGGTGGCCCCATACTGTGAACCACGAGCTTCATGGTTCTATCCCGCCAGCTGCTCCAAGGGAGAAAGATGCGGTTTTCTGTTCCCACGAAGATTTAAAGCCTGGGAAACCCTATACAGAGTCACTATGGATCAGAACCAATTCGACAGCACTGAATGACAACAAAAACGTCAAGCTCTTGAGTGCTAAGTATTTGCTGAATGACTATTTTCTGGCTGAATGACTATTTTCTGGCTGAATGGCTACACAGTACCAAGAAATGGTACACCACAGCTATGAGTCAAAAGTGCCTTACAAAATGCAAAAGTCAGCTGTTGTTGTTAAGTGTTGTTGAGTTTGTTCTGACCCATAGTGACCCTGTATAGGGTATACAAGGAGCAGCTGGTGAGCTTGAACAGCTGACTTTGTAGTTCAAACCGACTTTGTAGTCTAGCACATTAGCTCACAGCGCCACTCCAGGACTCCAAAAGTCAGCTCTCACCTAGGCATAATGTACTTTCAAGGGGTTCTGATGGTGCAGTAGTTAAGTTCTTGACTGCTAACTGAATGGTCAGCAGTTTGAACCCACAGTTGCTCTTTGGGAGAAAGATCTGGAGATCTGCTTCCCTAAAGATAACATCAGAACATTTCAAAATCTACCTTGAAATACAACGCTGTCTGTGACAGGATAATAATCATACATCTACAAGGAAGAACAGTTAATACCACTATTATTCTAATTTACACACCAACAACTAAAGCCAGTGAAGGGAGAAGAGCACAAGTGGAATGTGAGACCTTATCCAGAGAAGCGGCAACACCAGAGATGGAGGCAGAGATGGGGACATGGAGAGAGGGAGCAGCTGAGGACTCTAGATTCATGGAAATAGAGAGACTGAGTGCTGGAGGCCAGGAGGCAAGCTTGCAGAAGGGGCTCTTTGGTGGTTTAAATTATTACATATGCCTGAGTGTTAAAAAAAAAAAAAAAAAGCTAAAATAAATAGAGAGAACTACTGTTAATTAGTGGTACTTGGAAGGGATTATAATCGTTGTAATGAAACAAGGTATATGATTTGTTGAATGTAAAACTAATGATCTGGCCTATAAATTTTCACTCAATTCACAATAAAAACTTAAAAAAAAAGAAAACAAAGATCCTCACAACTGGACAAATAAATAATGTGCCAATAAATGGAGAAAAGATTGAAGTTGTCAGAGACTTCAAAGCCCTATACAGGGTCGCTATGAGTTTAAAGTGACTTTGATGGCCCTTAAGAACAACAATGAACACTGTGAGAGAAAGATTCGGCTTTCTGCTCCAGGAAAGATTTTAAAAGCCTAGGAAACCCTATGCAAGGTCACTATTGCTCTTATTGTTAGGTGTCATCGAGTCGGTACCGACCCATTGCAACCTTATACACAGCAGAATGAAACACTGCCCGATCCGGGGCCAACCTCACCACGCTTGAGTCCATCAAGCCACTTGGCCAACCCATCTCGTTGGGGGTCTTCCT
>NW_006414336.1:0-517 GCF_000296735.1 Chrysochloris asiatica | reverse complement strand
AAAAAAAAAAAAAAGCTAAAATAAATAGAGAGAAATACTGTTAATTGGTGGTACTTGGAAGGGATTATAATCGTTGTAATGAAACAAGGTATATGATTTGTTGAATGTGAAACTAATGATCTGGCCTATAAATTTTCACTCAATTCACAATAAAAACTTAAAAAAAAGAAAACAAAGATCCTCACAACTGGACAAATAAATAATGTGCCAATAAATGGAGAAAAGATTGAAGTTGTCAGAGACTTTAAAGCCCTATACAGGGTCGCTATGAATTTAAAGTGACTTTGATGGCCCTTAAGAACAACAATGAACACTGTGAGAGAAAGATTCGGCTTTCTGCTCCAGGAAAGATTTAAAAAGCCTAGGAAACCCTATGCAAGGTCACTATTGTTCTTATTGTTAGGTGTCATCGAGTCGGTACCGACCCATTGCAACCTTATACACAGCAGAATTAAACACTGCCCGATCCGGGGCCAACTTCACCACACTTGAGTCCATCAATGCTGCCACTTGGCCA
>NW_006414335.1:4359-5470 GCF_000296735.1 Chrysochloris asiatica | reverse complement strand
GTAAGTTTTTAATTTTTAGTATGTCCCAATCATCTATTTTGTCTACTTTTGTTTGTGTAATTTTCAAAATGTTTGGTAGTCTCTGTGTGTCCTGTATTAGAGCCATCAAATTTGTCCTTATTTTTTCATTGATGGCCTTTATAATTCTGGGATTCACATTTAGGTCTTTAATCCATGCTGAGTTGGTTTTTGTATAAGGTATGAGGTAAATGTCTTGTTTCAGTCTTTTGCATATCACTTCCCAGTTCTGCCAGCAGCATCTGTTGAAGAAACTATCTCCTCCCCATGCTATATACTTCAGCCTTTTGTCAAAAATCAGTTGACTGTATGTGGATGGGTTAATTTCTGGATTCTTGATTCGGTTCCATTTATCTATGTATCTTCTACTGTACCAGTACCAAACTTTTATGACCACTGTAGCCGTGTAGTAAAATTTGAAATCAGGGAGTGATTTCAAACTTTATTCTTCTTTTTAAGCAGTGCTTTGCTTATCCTGGGTCTCTTCCTTTCCATATAAAGTTTGTAATTGTTTTTTCCATCTCTATGAAGAATGTTGCTGCAATCTGGATTGGGATTGCATTATATGCGTAGATTGCTTTGGGCAGTATAGCAATCCTTTTTGATTTACCCTTGCCTAAGCCACCACATGTCTGTCAGGTCGTCATACTGTGGTGGCTTGTGTTCACTGCGATCCCGGAATGTACAACATTCATATTTCAAATACAGCAGGTTCAATCATGATACATAGGTTTTAGTTGAGTTTCCAAACTAAAACAGACTAGATAGAAGGGGAGGAAGACAACTTCTGAATGCTTAGCCACTGAAAACCTTGTGAACAACGGTAGAGCATTGTCAGATGCAATACTGGGAAAGGCAAAAATGATGAACAGCATCAGAATATTGTGAGGTATAGTGCCAGTAGATAAGCACCTCAGGTTGGAAGGCACTCAAACAAAATATGACTGAGAAAGGAGTCCCTCCTTAAAGTAGACTTGATCCTGATGATGTGAATGGAGTAAAACTTTTAAGACCTGTATTTGCTGATGGGGCACAACTGAAAATGAAGAGAAACTTCTGTAAATATCTATTAATATTTGGAACATGTCATGTA
>NW_006414335.1:1829-2394 GCF_000296735.1 Chrysochloris asiatica | reverse complement strand
TCCACATTCCACTGGGTCATCTCTCTTTGGAATGGGCACAAATATGTATTTATTCCAATCAGCTGGCCAGGTAGCTGTCTTCCAAATTTTTTGGCATAGATGAGTGATTGTCTTCAGTGCTGCATTAGTTTGCTGAAAGATTTCAATTTGTAGTCCATCAATTCCTGAAGCCTTGTTTTTTGCCAATATCTTTAGTGCCACTTACATTTCTTCCTTTAGTATTATCAGTTCTTGGTCATAGTCTAGCTTTTGAGATAGTTGAACATTGACCATTTATTTTGATACAGCGATTCTGTGCAAACCTTCTATATTCTTTTGATGCTTCTGCATCATTCAATATTTTGCCTACAGAATTCTGCAATATTTCAGCTTGAGGCTTTAAACTTTTCTTTGGTTCTTTCAGCTTGTTTCCCGTAATGATCAATACATCTTGATACATATTTGATCAATTTAGTACTGAGGAAGTTGGTAGAATTTTCAAATTTCATCATTACTGATTTTGTGGTTGGTACATAACTTTGAATAATAGTGGTATTAAATGGTCTTCTTTGTTGTTGTTGTTGTT
>NW_006414335.1:0-634 GCF_000296735.1 Chrysochloris asiatica | reverse complement strand
TCTTTTTATAATTATTGGAGATATTGAATTAGGATGTTGGCTTTGGTCCTTTCTTCTTTTTGGATGTGTGCATTTACTGCTATATATTTCTTTCCTCTTATAAGTGTGGCAACAGTAGTGAGGTTGGCCCAGGATTGGGCAGTGTTTCATTCTGCTGTGCATAGGTGGCTATGAGTCGGTACCGACTTGATGGCACCTAACAACAGCAACATAGGTTTCAGTACATTGTGTTTTCATTCTCATTTGATTCAATGAATTTGTTTATTGCATATTTTATTTGTCCTATTGCTCTTCCTTTAGATTATTGTTAAATTATTGTTAATTTCTCATTTTAAAGTATTGTGATTTGAGGATATACTTGTAGCATTTAAAAGTTTTAAATTTTATTGAGGCTTGTTTTGTGGCCTAACATATGGTCTGTTCTGGAGAATGTTCCATGTGCACTGAAAAGAATGTGTATTGTGTTCTCTGTATAAGTCTATGAGGTCAAGTCGATTGATTGTGGTGTTTAGTTCTTCTGTGTCTTTGTGAGTTTATTTTTAGTTGTTCTGTCCTTCATCGAAAGTGTATTAAAATCTCCTCCTGTTAGCGTAGTGGTTACAAATTAGGCTGGTAATCTCACAGTGAGCAGTTC
>NW_006414334.1:4422-5706 GCF_000296735.1 Chrysochloris asiatica | reverse complement strand
TGCTGCCTGCATACCTCCATTCTGGTGACTATAGGGGTGCCTGAGCTAATGGGCACCAGAGCCCCACTCTTGGAGGGTTCTACTACTCATGTACACAGATTTCCTCAAAATTTAAAGAGATAATTTGCACTTAAAAAACCAAACAGCCCACAGATACTTAGCCCAAGAACAGGCTTTGAACTTTTATTGTCTGTTTTTTGTTCAGTTTTTTTTACAGGGAAAAAGAAGGAGAGGGCTGTAGGGAGGGAAAGAGAATTTAAAAGCAAAACAGGCCGAAGGATGGATTGGAGCCTGAGGTATAGCATAACAACAAAAATTGGCATCTTGGAATCTCTTGGGCAGCTTTGAAGGGAAGAACAAGAAGAGAAGACATTAAAGTCATACTCATATTAGGCTACAGATTTTTTTTTTCCTTCTTTTTCTTCTCTCCCTCCTCTACCTTTTCTGTGATTAGAGACTGCATTATCAGTCTTGTTTTTGTTGTTGCTGTTTTTTAGTCTTTTTTTTTTTTTTTCAGTTTTTTTTTTTTTTTTTTTTGCTATGTTGTTATACACCCCCACTCCTGCCTTTGGAAGACGCTTTGTCTTCCTATACTACACAAGAAAGGTCAGCAATTGATGCCATATAGCCAAGCTACAATCACACTATATAAAACACCAAAACCCAGGCTAGAACCAATACCAACTGCCATATACCAGGGAAACAGAGACAACACCTGTGAAAGTTACTCTGAGTTAAGCAATAAGAAGAGTGAAAAGGGAAGCCCACATCCTGAGCACATCTTCCTGGAAGCAATAAGAAACCATAAAAAAAACAAAAACACATACTCAATTAAGTATTAAAGCCACAGATAAACATTAAACATGTCCAGGAAGCAAAAGCAGATAACCATATCAGGACATGCCCAGGACAAGATAAAATGTCTGAAACAAATGACCTAGAATTAGATCTGTACTCCATTCTGGAAATGCCTGAGAAGGAATTCAGAAAAACGATCATAAAATGTTTCAAAACATTTACAAGGGAGTTGAGAAAAACAAGGAAGAAGCCAGGAATGTGCTACAAGAACAATCAAATAAGATAGATACAGCATTGGAAACAATTCAAAACCTACAGAAAGAGGTCCAAATGATCAATAACAAAATATTAGGGAACACTCTGAAAGGGCAGAGAAGTAGAACAGAAGAGATTTAAGGCAGAACCAGTGATCTGGAAGACAAATCTCTCAATACAACTAATATAGAAGAGCAAACACAAAAAAAGGTTAAAAAATTCTGAAGAAGG
>NW_006414334.1:0-3310 GCF_000296735.1 Chrysochloris asiatica | reverse complement strand
ATAATTACACTGAATGTAAATGGATTAAATGCACCTGTTAAGAGACGGAGGGTGGCAGAATGGATAAGAACACAAGATCCTTCAATATGCTGTTTGTAAGAGACACATCTCACACACATAGACAAAAACCGATTAAAAGTGAAAGGACGGAAAAAAATATACCAAGCTAATTGCAATGAAAAGTGACCAGGAGTGGCAGAACTAACCTCGGATAAAATAAACTTTAAGGCAAAAACCAGCATAATAGATAAAGATGGACATTATCTCATGATTAAAGGGGCAATTAAACAAGATGAAATAACCATAATAAATATCTCTGCTCCCAATGAAAGAGCACCAAAATATACAAAGCAAACTCTCATAGATTTGAAGAAAGAAATAAGAAATAGAAGAATCTACAATAACACTGGGAGATTTTAATACACCACTTTCAAAAATAGATAGAACAACCAGAAAGAAACTTGACAAAGACACAGAAGAACTAAACAACACAATCAGCCAACTGGAGCTCATAGATGTGTAAAGAGCATTCAACCCAACAACTGCACAATACACATTCTTTTCAAGTGCACATGGAACATTCTCCATAATAAACCATGTTTTAGGCCACAGAACAAATCTACATAAATTCAAAAATATCAAAATACTGCAAAGCATCTTCTCAGATGACAATGCTATCAAATCAGAAATCAATAATAGGAAGACCAAGGAAATCAAATCAAATACACAGAAACTGAAAAATACCCTGATGAAAAGCGACTGCATAGTAGAAGAAATTAAACATGAATTCACAAAGTTCCTAGAAATAAATGAGAACGAAAATTCAACATGCCTAAATCTTTGGGACATGGCAAAAGCAGTACTGAGAAGATAATTTGTTGCAATAAACGCACACATCCAAAAATAAGAAAGAACTAAAATTCAGGCATTAGTACAGCATCAACAACAATTAGAAACAGACCAACAGAGGGAACCCACATCCACCAAAATATAAGATATAATAGTTTAGAGTAGAAACAAATGAGATAGGAAACAGAAAAAACTCTAGAAACAATCAACATGAAAAGAAGCTGGTTCTTTGAAAGAATTAACAAAATCGACAGACCATTGGCAAAACTAACAAAAGAAAAGAGGGAGAAGACACAAATAACATGCATTAGAAACCAAATGGGTAATGTCACAGCGGAACCAAATGTAATCAAAAGGATAATAAGAGAATACTATGAAGAGTTGTACTCCAACAAATTTGAAAACTTAGAAGAGATGGATACATTTTTAGATAAACACTACCTACCTAAACCTACACACAGTGAAGTAGAAAACCTGAACAGACCTATAACAAAAGAAGAATTTGATCAGGTCACCAAAAGACTCCCAACCAAAAAAAAGTCCTGGCCAGACGGCTTCATTGCTGAAATCTACCAAACACTCAGGGAAGAGCTGTCACCAATTCTACTCAAATTATTCCAAAAGACAGAGGAGGATGGAACACTTCCTAATACATTTTATGAAACAAGCATTACCCTCATACCAAAACCAGGGAAGGATGTCACTAAGAAAGGAAATTATAGACAAATATCCCTCATGAACATAGATGCAAAAATTCTCAACAAAATCCTAGCCAACAGAATCCAGCAACACATCAAAAAGACACTGCATTATGATCAATTGTGATTCATATCATGGATGGTTCAACATTAGAAAAATGATCAACGTTATCCACCATATAAATAAGAAAAAAGATAAGAACCACATGATCATATTGATTGATGCAGAAAAGGCATTTGACAAAATCCAACACCATTCTGATAAAAACACTCAACAAAATAGGAATTGAAGGGAAATTCCTCAACATAATAAAGAGCATATATACAAAAACAACAGCTTACATTACTCTCAATGGAGAGAAACTGAAAGCCTTCCCTCTGCGAACAGGAACCAGACAAGGATGACATTTGTCACTACTCTTATTCAATATTGTACTGGAAGTCTTAGCAAGAGCTATACAGCAAGACAGGTAAATTAAAGGCATCCAAATTGGCAAAGAGGAAGTAAAACTCTCCCTATTTGCAGAAGATATGATCCTCTACATAGAAAACGCCAAAGACTCAGTAAAAAAGCTACTAGACCTCATTGGAAGATTCATCAAAGTGGCATGATATAAGATCCACATACAAAAATCAGTTGGATTCCTCTATACCAAAATCGACAGCATTGAAAAGGACATTAGGAAAACAATGCCATTTACAATAGCCACCCAAAAGATGAACTATCTAGGAATAAATGTACCAGAGTAACAAAGGACTTATACAAAGAAAACTACAAAATACTACTACAAGAACCCAAAAGAAACTTATAAAAAAGCAATAATATACCATGCTCCTGGATAGGAAGACTTAAATTGGTGATAATGTCAATACTGCCCAAAGCAATTTACACATATAATGCAATTCCAATCTAGATTCAAACGACCTTCTTCAAAGTGATGGAAAAAAACAATTACAACTTTATATGGAAAGGAAATAGACCCAGGATAAGCGAAACACTGCTTAAGAAGAAGAATAAGGTTGGAGGCCTGTCACTTCCCGTCTTCAAAATTTAGTACACGGCTACAGTTGTTCAAAACAGCCTGGTACTGGTACAATGAAAGTTACATAGATCAATGGAACAGAATTGAGAATCCAGAAATGAAGGCATCTACATACAGCTAACTGATTTTTGGCAAAACACCTAAATATATCGCATTGGGAGGTGATAGTCTCTTCAACAGATGGTGCTGGCAGAACCAGAAATCGATATGCAAAAGATTGAAACAAGACATTCACCTCACACCGTATTCAAAAACCAACTCAACATGGATTAAAGACCTGAATATGAATCCCAGAATTATGAAGGTCATCAATGAAAGAATTGGGACAAATGTGAGGGCACTGATTCAGGGAATACACAAATGACAAAACATTTTGAAAACCACACACAAAAAATTAGACAAAATAGATGAGTGGGACATACTAAAAATTTAAAACTTTTGTGCATCTAAAGACTTCACCAGAAGAGTAAAAAGAGAACCCATAGAATGGGGAAAAAAAATATTTTGTGACGAGAGATGCACATCAAAACAACAAAGAGATATCATCTCACACCAACAATAACAGCAAAGATGAAAAATGTAGAGGACAAAAAATGCTGGCGGGGATGTGGAGAGACTGGGACACCCCTGCATTGCTGGTGGAACTGCAAAATGGTCCAACCTCTCTGGAAAGCAATATGGCGTTTCCTCAGAAGGTTGGAAATAGAAATACCTTATGAT
>NW_006414333.1:2906-5761 GCF_000296735.1 Chrysochloris asiatica | reverse complement strand
TTTTCCTACACCTCTTTTCAGATCATTTGAATTTGTTTCCATATCATTCTTCTGAATTCCTTTTCAGGCAAATCCAAAGCCTGCTCTTCCTTTTCTGGAAAGTCTTTATCTGCCTCCAGCTCATTTGTTTCAGTTTCTCTTTTCTGTTTTTGGACATGTTTTGAGATCTTTTGTTGTGTTTTCTTTGTAAATTTTAGTAGTTATGTGGGTTTTCAATGCTTAAATGGATGTTTGTTGCTGTGTTGTTAAGCTTACTGAGTGTCTCCTGGTGCATATGATCAGGAGATAGGCTTCCCTTTCCACATGTCATGCCTAGCAGCTATTATTGGCTCTTGTCTTAATGGTGGAATATTATGGGGTATGCTTGTAGCTTGGCTATATGGTCATGATTTCTGTCTCTTCTTGAGTAACATAGGGGGGAAAGCTCCCACCTCCAGGAAAAAAATGTGATCAAAAGGAACAAAAACAGAAGCACCCTAAAACAAAAATAAAATTGTAGCCAACTGGCCAGTTGCCTTTGCTGTGCAGGTATTGTGCATGCATCATAGAAACCTCCAGCAGTGGGTGTGGTTATCCACTGTTCAGACTCCTCCTCTAGTCACCACCGTAGAGGTGCACAGATAGATATTGAGAAGTTAGTAGGAGAAAAATTGTCCATAATTTTTGTATCTGAATGTCAGGTATCTGCATGTGCACAGCGATATTTTCAAATTAGTTGCGTCCTTTTATGTTGGGGGTGTAGGGTGTTCATACGGTTTGTTTTTCTGGCCAGACCTGCTTTTTATTGCTGAGTAGGCAGGGGTAAAGGGCCCTGTACAATTTAACTTCAGGGCTGGATCCCAGAGTCAGATGTCATAAACAGCCACCAAAGATTCAGCCCATGGGACCAATGGGGCTCTTCCTGTCTGTACCATGGAAAAATGGTGGGCTCAATGCTGGACCCTTTGGGGGGTTCATGCCCACCTGCCTGAAGGCATCTGAGCTGGACAGAGATGGTGTGACAGGGAAGAGGTGGAAAAAATGTGTAGAATCCCACCATACCTCCTTTTGTTAATGTTGCTTCTCTGATTTAGTGCAGGTTCACTGTGTCGGTCTGGCTGTGGCCCGGCCCTCTGAACTCAGCCCAGGTGTGGTGGCTGCAGAGGGAGTCCCGTGTCCTGACTGATTTCTAAATCACAATATTTTCCTTTATACAGTGATTTTCTACCAGTGAGTGTGGGAAACTGACACCCTGCATCTTTTGCTTGATCCAGAGCTGTTCCATGAAAGCAGCTTTTCTGGGTTTTAAGCCCCTCCCCCATGAAGCCTGTCCTACCTGACTCTGCATCTGCCACTTCCAAAAACTCTAACTTCTTTTTTTAAAGGCAATGATTTTTCCTTCAAAGATTCTACATGTTGTCATTAAAATCTGGGATAAGGAAGTGGAGAGTATACACAGAGAAACCAAGAATTTTGTTTAGGAGTAAAGGTTAGTCATTAAACTGCTCAACTGCTCTCATATAATGTATCTGGGAGGCAGGTTATTAAGGATTTGAAAAAAGTAACAAACATAAAACATGCTCAGTGAAAGTTATATGCAGATTAGTGTACAATTTTATCTGAAATTTATATAACAAATTATGTGTAGTGCAGTGAAGAATGGAATTCCAGAATACTAACTTGTGCTTGTGAGGAACATTACATAGCCAATAGCAGTAGTTGGAACAAAATGGGAATCCTGCATGGTTAAAAAAAATCAGGATTTTTAAGTGCATGTGTATCAGGATTGTATCCTTTCACCATATTTAATCTGTATGCTGAGAAAATAATCTGAGAACCTAGACTATATGAAACAGAATGTGGCATCAGGGTTTGAGGAAGTCTCATTAACAACCTGCAATATACAGATGGCACAAAATCTTGCTTGCTGGAAGTGAGGAGGACTTGAAGCACTTACTGATGATGATCAGAGACTACTGCCTTCAGTATATGTTTCATCTCAACCTAAAAAAGAAAAGAAAACAAAAACCCCTCAAACTGTACCAAAAAGCAAAATTATGATAAATGAAAAAAAAAATAGTTGTCAAATACTTCTTTTTATTTGGATCCATAATCATCGATGGTGGAAGCAACAATTAAGAGATCTAATGACTAAAAATATTGAGCATCTTTTCATGTGTGTGTTGGCCTTTTGTATTTCTTCTTTGGATAAATATCTCTTCAAGATCTTTAACTACACATGCATTATGTTTGATAACCATGGGGATAATCACATCTGAGCTGCCAAACCACTGGGAATCTTAGCCCAATCAAGTTGATGCAAAACCTTAACAAGCACAGTGGGTATTCCAGAACACTTAATTGTGCTCATGAGGAACCTGTACATAGACCAAGAGATAGTCAGTCAAACAGAACAAGGGTATACTGAATGGTTTAAAATCATGAAAGGTTTGCACCAGAGTTGTATCCTTTCACCATGCTAGTTCACTCTGTATCCTGAGTAAATAATCCAAGATGTTGAATTATATAAATATGATCAAAGCATCAGAGTGAAGGAAGACTCATTAACAAACTGTGGTATGCAGATGATACAACCTTGCTTGCTGAAAGTAAAGAGGACTTAAAGTCCTTACTGATAAAGATATTTGCCTACAATCTTCCCTATCTCAGTGTAAAGACAACAGAAATCCTCACAACCAGAACAATAAATGGTATCATGATAAGTGGAGAAAAGGTTGATTGGATCCATTATCAGCATTCATGGAAGCAGCAGGTAAGAAATCAAAATATGTGTGTTGCGTTAGGCAAATATGCTGCAAATGTTAAAGAACAAAGATAATAGTGTGAAGACTAAAGTACACCTAACCCAAGTCATA
>NW_006414333.1:0-496 GCF_000296735.1 Chrysochloris asiatica | reverse complement strand
ATTTGTTCCCTCTTTTGAGCTACTGCATCCTTAGGTGTAGGTCAAGTTCATCAAATTGCATTAGATTACTCTTTTTTTCCTCTTCTTTCTCCTTCTGGTTGAGCTCTGATCATCCAGTCATTGAAGCCAGGTTAAGTGGGTATTATCTGCAAGCGTGGGTGTTCTTGTGCATATGCCCTCTCTTTTTATCAGCTGAATGCTTCACTCTCCACATTGTAGGGCTTAGCACACCACTTCATTGCTGTTTTTCCCTCATGTCCCCTTATTGGTGATGAGCGTGGTCACCAATCAGAGTGTGTATTCTCATTGAGTCTTAGTCTTGGAAGGGGGTTTGCACTGAGGGAACCTGACCACATGCCTTGATGTTTCCTGGGCAAGCAACTAGTTTGTTCTTGCAGTAACAGTCCGTCTGCCTCTATTGTTTTTGTGTTTTTCCTGTAGGTCTTTCTTTCAAGAAGTATCTTCTATTCTTCTAGCCATTCCAGGCTGGTCTGCT
>NW_006414332.1:5144-5853 GCF_000296735.1 Chrysochloris asiatica | reverse complement strand
CTGAGGTTAGCAGCCTGATTCGTAACCACTACGTTACCAGAGCTCCTTGCTCTATGCTCACAACAAATTAGTTGGTCAGTAGGATATTTATTCCTTTAATATTTTGTTTGATTTATGAAACTATTTTTATAATAGTGATTTCTTCTTTCAATAAATTGTGTGTCTGTTTAAAATAAATGCATTATCTTTCAAACCATATACATGGAAGCAAATTTTCTAGCTATAGTCAATAGATGGAGAGATTATTCAACAAAACAGAGCACGTGTATTTGAAAACCAGTGTCCTTAGCCTTCAGAGGACATTATCAAGTAAAAGTGCAATGCTAATAGTCACAGATCTCCTGACCTTAGCAACCATTGATCTATCTTGTGATATGAAACCTGATTTCACTAAATTCTAGGCATGTAAACATTGATTTTTTTCCCATAGGTTAGCTTTTCACTGTGAAATCTAGAGTTGAATCTTCAATGCAGAGCAAATTAAGATGTTAGAAGCATCAAGTAGATTTGATATGTCAGAAAGCTTAAAAATGGTCTATTTTAAAGGTGGTTCTGTGAACACCTTGAAAAAATCATTTCAGTACTCACTTCTTGCACATATTTGAGAAACTGTATATTGAAGTACATGGAGATTCTTCCAAAGACAAAATGTTTGAGTTGCATATGTGTATGAATAATGACAAAAACAACAATTTATTTGAATATCATT
>NW_006414332.1:2068-3735 GCF_000296735.1 Chrysochloris asiatica | reverse complement strand
TTTTGATGGTTTCTGCATCATTCAATATTTTGTCCATAGATTGCTTCAATATTGCAAGTCAGCTTGAATTTTTCTTCAGTTCTTTCAGAGGTAGAAATCCTGAGGGTGTTTTTCCATTTTTGTTTTCTAACTCCATGTCTTTGCACATTTCTTTATAATACTTGACTTTGTTTTCTTGAACTGTTCTCAGAAATTTCCTATTCAGCTTTTTCTTCATCATTAGAAATGAGGATGATTGTAACAGAGATATTATTAAATTAAATGCAAACACCCAAAATAAATAAATAAATAAACTTCTTGTGGTCAAGTCTATTCTGACTTACAATATGCCTATATGTCACCAAGTAAAGCTGTTTCATGTCATATTTAATAAATTGTAAACAGATCACCAGGCATTTCTTCTATAGCACTGTTGAGTGGGCTTGAACCACCGAAGTTTATGTTTGTGAACCTCTGCAAACTTTTGCACCTACCAAGGACCTGTTAACAACAAGGGGCCTATTATGTAATCCTACATGACGGTAAGTCCAAAATCATGGCTACAAAATCATTGTTGTAGTTAAATGCAGTCAAGTCAGATGTGACTCATAGATACCCTAGAACAACAGAACAAAACACTGCCCAGGCCTGTGCCATCCTCACAATAGTTTTTATTCTTGACTCCATTGTTGCTGCCGCTGTGCCATTCCATCTAGCTTTAGGGTTTCTTCTTTGTCGCTGACTCTCCAATTTACTTGGCATGATGTCCATCTCCAGGGACTGGTCCCTCCTGATAATATGTCCCAAGTATGAAAATGAATTCTGGCCATCCTGGTTTCTTAGGAGCATTCTTGCTATATGTTTTCCAAAACAGTTTTGTTTGTTTGTCTAGCAGTCCATGGTACTTTTAATATTCTTCTCCAAACTATAATTCAGATATTTTAATTCTTCTATGGTCTTCCTTAATCATTGTCCAACTTTCACAGGTCTATCAGCCTACTGAAATTACTATTGGTTGTGTCAGACCCACCTTACGACTTAAAAACACATCCTTACTTTTTTAACACTTAAAGAGGTCTTATTTAATATATTTGCCTAATATAATATATCAATTAACTTACTGACTGTTGCTTCCATGAAGGAGTCCTGGTGTATAGCTGTAGGATAATCATTGGACTGATAACATACAAGATTTGTGATTCAAACCCTACAGCCATTCCTTGGAAACCTTGCACAGGGTCTCTATGAATTGAACACTATCATAGGCACTTCACCACTACTCGTCTGTCAGTTTGTCATACTGCGGTGGCTTGTGAGTTGCTGTGATTCTAGAAGCTATGCCATAGGTATTTTAAATACTATCAGGGTCACACATGGTGAACAGGTTTCAGATGAGCTTCCAGACAAAGACAAACTAGGAAGAAGGAGTGATGAACTACTTCTGAATATTTAGTCACTGAAAACCTTGTGAATAGCAGAGAAACACTGTCAGATGTAGTGCCAAAAAATGAACCCCTCAGATTGGAAGGCACTCAAAATGCAACTGGGGAAGAGCTGCCTCCTCAAAGTAGAGTTGACCATGATGAAGTGAATGGAGTAATTTTTCAGAACCTTCATTTTCTGATTGGGCACAACTCAAAAAGAGGAGAAACAGCTGTGAACATCCACTAATAATCAGAACATGGAAA
>NW_006414332.1:0-523 GCF_000296735.1 Chrysochloris asiatica | reverse complement strand
AGTTTTACTAAAAAAGTAACACAGAAACAGCTGCAACCTTACATTGATAGAGAGCTTCCAAAGGATTCAGAAGAGGACATGGAACAAGGGATATCATTGCTGGTATTCGATGGATCTTGGCAGAAAGCAGAGAATACCAGAAAGATGTTTACCTTTGTTTTATTGACTTTCAATCGTGTGGATCATGTTTACCTTTGCAAATGCTTTCAATCGTGTGGATCATGACAAGCTGTGGACAATATTTCAAAGTATGAGTATTCCTGAACACTTAATTGTGTTCATGAGGAATCTGTACATGGATCAAGAAGCAACTGTTCGAACAGAATATGAGAACACTGAATGTTTTAAAATTAAGAAAGGTGTACAACAGGGTTGTATTATTTCAACATACTTATTAAACCTGTATGCTGAGCAAATAGTCCAAGAAACTGGGGCATATGAAGAAAAATATGACATCGGGATTGGAGGAAGACCCATTAACAACCTGCGATAGGCAGATGATACAACCTTGCTTGCTGAAAGT
>NW_006414331.1:5819-6268 GCF_000296735.1 Chrysochloris asiatica | reverse complement strand
ATTCATCTATTTCTTTCTTCAAATCTATTAGATTTTGTTTTAGATATTTTGGCGCTCTTTCATTGGGAGCATAGATATTTAATATGGTTTTCTCATTTTGTTCAATTGTCCCTTTAATCATGAGGTAATAGCCATCTTTATCTATTATGCTGTTTTTTGCCTTAAAGTTTATTTTATCCGAGATTAGCCCTGCCACTCCTGTTCGCTTTTTGGTTGGGAGTTTTTTAATGACCTGATCAATTTCTTCTTTTGCTACTGGTCTATTCAGGTTTTGTACTTCACTCTATGTAAGTTTAGGTAGGTTGTTGTGTTTTTCTAAAAATGTATCCATCTCTTCTAAGTTTTCAAATTTGTTGGAGTATGCCTCTTCATAGTATTCTGTTATTATCCTTTTGACTTCCTTTGTTTCCATTGTGACATCACCCATGTGGTTTCTAATGTGTGTTATT
>NW_006414331.1:1659-2839 GCF_000296735.1 Chrysochloris asiatica | reverse complement strand
CCTCCTTCCAGAATGGAGTCCAGGTCTACCTCTTAGGTCATTTTTCATGGACATTTAATCTTGTTTCTGAACATGTGCTGATATGGTTATCTGCTTTTGCTTCTTGGCCTTAATACTTAATTGAGTATGTGTTTTGGAATTTTTTATGCTTTCTGATTGCCTCCAGTTAGATGTGATCAGGAGGTGGGCTTCCCTTTTCACTCTTCTTATTGCTTAAATTAGAGTAACTTTCACAGGTGTTGTCTGCCTCTCTAGTACATGGCAGTTGGTATTGGTTCTTGCCTGGGTTTGGTGTTTTATAGAGTGTGAATGTAGTTTGGCTATATGGTAGCAGTTGCTCACTCTTCTTGGGTAATATAGGGAGAGAAAAGGTCTCCCAAAGGTAACAGGGGGAGCATAAAACAGCAAAATAGCACTAGAAAAAAACAAAACAAACAAGCGAAAAACCCCTAGACTGAATACTGCAGTCTATAATCACAGAAAAGGGAGAGGAGGGAGAGAAGAAAAAAAAAAAAATCTGTAGCCTATTATGAGTATGACTTTAATGTCTTCTCTTCAGCTTCTTGCTTTCAAAGCTGCTTGAGAGATTTCAAGATGCCACTGTTGGTTGTTTTGCTATACTTCAGGCTTTAATTGAATTTTTGGCCTGTTTTGTTTTTAAATTCTCTTTCCCTCTCTTTACAGCCCTGCCCTGGTTTTTCCCGTATTTTAATAAACAAAAACAAACCCAAAAAAAAACTTCAGGGCCTACTTTTGGGCTAAGTATCTGTGCACGTGCATGGCAGAAGAATCCACCATTGGTGAGGGTGGGGGGTGTTCACTCACTCAGATGCCTCCTCTAGTCACCAGAATGGAGGTGCACAAGCAGTGTGGGGGCCAATGACCAGATACCAAAAAAATGAAGAAAATCAGAACAAAGCAAAACCAACAAAGTGTACTGTCCACCTTTACTCCAAGGTTCCCGTGGTGTTTCTGCTCCTCTGCTTCTCTTGCCGTTTGGTCTTGTCCAAGATGTCAGATCTGGGCCTCGGCACCCAGCAGATTCAAAAGTATGCAATTTCTTACTTCATCTTCAAGTTCCACTAGCTATATGCCTTCAAACTTTTAAAATATTCCTAGCTATGTGGTTCTGAGTTTTGGAGCTCTGCCCTGGATCTGCTTTGCCTATTTTTTTTTTTTT
>NW_006414331.1:0-1153 GCF_000296735.1 Chrysochloris asiatica | reverse complement strand
TGATCATGTTGAGGAATTTCCCTTCAATTCCTACTTTGTTGAGTGTTTTTATCAGGAATGGCTGTTGGATTTTGTCAAATGTCTTTTCTGCATCAATCAATATGATCATGTGGTTCTTTTCTTTTTTCTTATTTATATGGTGGATAACGTTGATCATTTTCCTAATGTTGAACCATGCTTGCATCCCTTTTATGAAACCCACTTGGTCATGACGTATTATTTTTGATGTGGTGCTGGATTCTGTTGGGTAGGATATTATTGAGACATTTTATGTCTATGTTCATGTGGGTTATTGGTCTGTAGTTTTGTTTCATAGTGATATTCTTCCTTGGTTTTGATATGAGGGCTATCCTTGCTTCATGTATTAGGAAGTTTTCCATCCTCCTCTATATTCTGGAATAATTTGAGGAGAATTGGTGACAGTTCTTCTCTGAATGTTTGGTAGAACTCCCCAGTGAAGCCTTCTGGTCCTGGACTTCTCTTGGTTGTTTTTTTTTTTTTGATTTTTGTTTTTTTTAATGACCTGATCAATTTCCTATTTTTTTTATGGGTCTGTTCAAGCTTCTACTTCACTCTGTGTAAGTTTTGGTAGGTCATGTTTTTCTAAAAATTCATCTATCTCTTGTACGTTTTTGAATTTGTTGGAGTACACCACTTCATAGTATTCTGTTATTATTCTTTTGATTTTGTTTGGTTCTGTTGTGTCATCGCTCATATGGTTTCTAATGCGAGTTATTTGTGTCTTCTCCCTCTTTTCTTTTGTTAGGTTTGCCAATGGTTTGTCAATTTTATTAATCCTTTCACAGAACCAGCTTCTTGTCCTGTTGATTCTTTCTATAGTTTTTCTGTATTCCATTTCATTTATTTCTGATCTTATCTTTATTATTTTTTTTCTTTTGGTGACTATAGGTTCCCTTTGTTTGTCAATTTGTAATTGTTGGAGTTGCTGTGTTAATGTGTTAATTTTGGTTCTTTCTTCTTTTTGGATGTGCACATTTATCACAATAAATTGTCCTCTCAGCACCATTTTTGTGATGTCCCAAAGATTTTAGTATGTTATGCTTTCATTCTCATTTTTTCTAGGAACTTTATGAATTCACGTTTAATTTCTCCTTTTACCCAGCTGCTTTTCAGCAGGGTGTTATTCAGTTTC
>NW_006414330.1:5165-5861 GCF_000296735.1 Chrysochloris asiatica | reverse complement strand
CATACTTTGGACATATTGTCAGGAGGGAACAGTCGCTGGAGAAAGATGTCATGCTGGGTAAGGTGGAGGGTCAGAGAAAAAGAGGAAGACCCCCAGGGAGATGGATCAGCCAGGTGGCGTCATTGATGGCATCAAGTGTGGCAGCGGTAGTGAGGTTGGTCCAGGATCGGACATTGTTTCATTCTGCTGTCCATGGGGTCACTATGAGTCGGTCCTGACTCGATGGCACCTGACAACAACAACAACAACATGAGGTTATTGAAAATACTATGGCTTGCGTCAGGCACACCTTAGTCCTCAAACTGACATCTTTAAAGAGATCTTTGAGGGTTTTCCTCTTTTTCTCTGACCCTCCACCCTACCAGCAGATTTTCTTAATGAAATACATTGTTTGATTTCTTGACTGATGCTTCTATGAGTGTTGGTAGTTGATCCAAGCAAAATGAAGTCATTGACGACTTCAATCTTTCTCCATTTATATGGATGTTATTTATTAGTGAGGATTTTTGTTTGCTTTACATTGAGATGCAATCCATACCGAAGGCTATGTATAGTCTTCGATCTTCACCAATAAGTATTTTAAGTCCTTTTGGCTTCCAGAAAGCAAGGTTGTATCATCTTCATATCAAGGTTGTGATATGAGTCTTCCTCCAATCCTGATGCCACGTTCTTCTTCATATAATCCAGCTTCTCAGA
>NW_006414330.1:4476-5065 GCF_000296735.1 Chrysochloris asiatica | reverse complement strand
GAAAAAGAGGAAGACCCCCAGGGAGATGGATCAGCCAGGTGACATCATTGATGGCGTCAAATGTGGCAGCGGTAGTGAGGTTGGTCCAGGATCGAACATTGTTTCGTTCTGCTGTCCATGGGGTCACTATGAGTCGGTCCCGACTCGATGACACCTGACAACAACAACAACAACAACATGAGGTTATTGAAAATACTATGGCTTGCGTCAGGCACACCTTAGTCCTCAAACTGACATCTTTAAAGAGATCTTGTGCAGCAGATTTTCTTAATGCAATACATTGTTTGATTTCTTGACTGATGCTTCCATGAGAGTTGGTAGTTGATCCAAGCAAAATGAAGTCATTGACGACTTCAATCTTTCTCCATTTATATGGATGTTATTTACTGGTGAGGATTTTTGTTTGCTTTACATTGAGATGCAATCCATACCGAAGGCTATGTATAGTCTTTGATCTTCACCAATAAGTATTTTAAGTCCTCTTGGCTTCCAGCAAGCAAGGTTGTATCATCTTCATATCAAGGTTGTGATATGAGTCTTCCTCCAATCCTGATGCCACGTTCTTCTTCATATAATCCAGCTTCTCAGA
>NW_006414330.1:1317-2866 GCF_000296735.1 Chrysochloris asiatica | reverse complement strand
TTGAAGCCAGGACAAGTGGGTATTATCTGCAAGTGTGGGTGTTCTTATGCATATGCCCTCTCTTCTTATCAGCTGGACACTTCACTCTCCGCTCTAGTCCTCTGTGGCTATGTCACTGACTCTGGGCCCAAGAGTCCCCAGGTCTTGCCACACTGCTGGTCAACCAGGTCGGTGAAATCTTTTGATGCACATAAGTTTTTAATTCTTAGTGTGTCCTAGTCATCTATTTTGTTCTCTATTGTTTGTGTGTATTTGCCATGTTTAATAGTATATGTATGTCATGTATTAGAACTCTTAAATTTGTCCCTATTTTTTCATTGATGATCTTTATAATTCTGAAATTTACATTTAGACTTTTAATCTCTGTTGAGTTCATTTTTGTGTGGTGTGAGATGTGGATCTTGTTTCATTGCCAAGACCATTTGTTGAAGAGACTATCTCTTCCCCACTTATTATATTTTGGCTCTTTGTCAAAGATCCATTGACTGTATGTAGATAGATACTGGGGTCTCACTTCTGTTCAATTGATCTATGCATCTTTCTCTGTACCAATGCCAGGCTGTTTTGATCACGTGGCTGTGTAGTAAATTTTGAAATCAAGGAGTGAGAGGCCTCCTTCTTCTTCTGAAGCAGTGCTTTACTTATCCAAGGTCTCTTTCCCTTCCATATAAAGTTCATGATTGTTTTTTCCATCTCTCTAAAGACTGTTGCAGGAATCGGGATTGGGATTGTGTTTTGTTATGGTGTGGTGCAGTAGGTTAATGTGCTGGACTTCAAGGCCTAGTTGAGTCACCAGCCACTCCTTGGAAACCTTATACAGGGTTGCTATGGGTCAGTACCAACTCAACAACACTTAACCACAACATATGCAGTTACACAACCTTGCTTGCTGGAAGCAAAAAGGACTTTGCTTTCCAAAGACTAGCCTTCATTATAGATTTCACTTCAATGCAAAGAAAACAAAAATATTCACAACTGGACTAATAAATAACATCATAATAAACAGAGAAAAGTTTGAAACTGTCAAAGACTTCATTTTGCTTGGATCCACTATCAACACTAATGGAATCAGTGGTCAAGAAGTCAAAGATTGTATTGCATTAGACAAATCTGCTACAAAAGACCTCTTTAAATTGTTAAAGCAAACATATCAGTGTGTTGACTAAGGTGAGCCTGACACAAGCCATGGGCTTTTCAAGCATCTCATGCATGTGAAAGTTGGACAATGACTAAGGAAGACCATAGAAGAATTGATGCATTTGACTTATGATGTTGAAGAAAAATATTGAAAGTTCCATGGACTGCCAGGAAAACAAACAAATCTGTCTTAAAAGAAGTACAGCCAGAATGCTCCTTAGAATCTAGGATGGCAAGACTTCATCTCTCATACTTTGGACTCATTTTCAGGAGGAATAAGTCACTGGAGAAGGATGTCACCCCTGATAAAGTGGAGGATCAGAGGAAAACTCCCTATAAGATGGATTGACACAGTGGCAGTAATAATGGGCTCAGACATAACAAATGTAAGGATGGCACAGAATTGGACAGT
>NW_006414330.1:0-922 GCF_000296735.1 Chrysochloris asiatica | reverse complement strand
TCGATGGCACTTAACAGCAATAACAAACCAGATATACAAGTGAGGATACTGAATAGGTAGTTAGAGTATTTATGTAAGGAGTTCAGGAAAAAGGTTTGGGTAAACACATGTTACCTTCAAGTTAATTCTTACTCATCACGTTACAAGATAAAGTAAATTTCCCCCATAGGGTTTCCAAGGCTGTAATCTTTACTCAAGTAGACTGCCACATATTTTTTTTTTTTCCCATGAAGTGACTGATGGGTTCAAACTTCTGTTCATTCAGTTAGCAATCAAGTACATAACCACTGTGCCACATGGACTCCCAGGTTTGGATTAGATGTATAAATTAGGGAATCAAAAAATTCAGCTATTTTTTAAAGCCAGGAATCTGGCTGAAATTACTGAGGATGGGAGTTTCATAGAAAAAAAATTGAGGTCTAAGAGTTGAACCCTTAAGATCACCAACATTAAGGATCTAGGAGTTGGAAAGGGACCAGAATAGAGACAACAAAGGTGTGTCCATAAAATAGGAGAAGAACCTGTAACTATAAAGAATTCTTTTCATTATTATTTCTTTGTACCTGGCATCTTTCCAACAAAGACTTTGAGGCAGTCAACAATGAAAACAGATAATAAGCTAATAAAATTGAAATTAAAATTTTAAATCTGGGGCAAAAGAAATACTGAAAATATATGAACAATAATCAGCATATGTACTATAGATTTCAGGTTTGGTTCTGAGTTTTCTAGAATTGACAGCAAAAAAGAAACACAATCAGTTACTACTTTTTATTATCAAAATTCTATAACTACAATTTGATGAACTTGACCTACACCTATGGCTGCAGTAGCACAAAAGAGGGAACAAATCTTTTCAGCAAGGGTCATCCCCACCCCCTCCATACACAAAGTAGACAGGGATGAGCAACTTGGACATTGG
>NW_006414329.1:5083-5714 GCF_000296735.1 Chrysochloris asiatica | reverse complement strand
AAGATGGATGTAAAACTAATGTTCTCCCATGTAAACTATCACATAATTCACAATAAATCATTACAAAAAAAAAAAAATCAGCCATTGAGCAATCTCAATCCAGATTTAAAAATCAGACTTTAAAAAAAGAAAAACTAATCACCAACTTTATATTGAAAGGAAAAATACCCCAGATAAGCAAAACGTCACGAAAGAAGGAGAACAAAGTAGGATGCCCCTCCCTGCAGATCTCAAAGCCTGCTACACAACTACAATAGTCAAGACAGTCTGGTACTGGTACAATGAAAGACACATAGGTTAATGGAAAAGAATTGAGAACCCAGAGGAAATTCATGCACCTACAGTCAAGGGCCAAGACACGTTAAGTGGTGTCTTTTTAACCAACAGACCTGACAAACTGACTATCCATTTGCAGAAGAATTAAACAAAACCTGTATCTCACACCATACACAAAATGAATTCAAGATGGATCAAAGATCTAAATAAAAAACCTATAACCATATAGACTATTAATAAAAATAGGGACAAACTTAGGCACTCTGATACATGGCTTAATTATCCTATCAAATATAACTGAAAACACAAACAGTAGAAGACAAACTAGATGACTAGAACCGCCTAAATTGAGATA
>NW_006414329.1:3226-4983 GCF_000296735.1 Chrysochloris asiatica | reverse complement strand
TGACACCTCAACAACAAAAAGAAAAGATATACAATTTTGAAACCATCAGAGAAGATATTCAGACAGCCAACAGACATGAATAAATGCCTGAGATTCCCCATCATTACCCATTGTTATTATTAAGTGCTATTGAGTCAGTCCCAACTCATAGTGAGCCTATAGAGGGTTTCTGAGGAGTGGTTGGTGGATTTAAACTGCCAACCTTGTTAAAAATCTGATGCCTATCCTACAGCACCACACCAGATGCAAATCAAAACAACAAACAATGTGGTATCAACTTACTCCTGCATTAATGGCAAAGTTAAAAAGATTGAGCACCAAATACTGGTAAGGGTGTGGAGATATTGGAATCCTCCTGCACTGCTAGTGGGACTGTAAAATACTGTAGCCAATGTGGAAAACAATATGGAGCTTCCTTAAAAAGTTGGAAATAGAATTACCATATTGTTGTTGTTGTTAGGTGCCATTGAGTTGGTTCCAACTTATAGCGACCTTATGCACAATAGGACAAAACACTGTCTGGTCCTGCGCCATCCTCACAATGTTTGCTAAACTCGAGCCCACTGCTGCTGCCACTGTGCCAATCCATTTCATTGTGGGTCCTCCTCTTCATCAATGACCTTCCAATTTATCCAGCATGATACTTTGAATATTTTCCTCCAACACCATAATTCTAATGTATCAGTTTGACGTAAATAGATGTATGCACAATCATGTTTACACAATACTATCTACAATTTCAAAAATATGGAGACAACCTAAATGCTCATCAATTAAAGAATGGATAAAAACTTTGGTACCTATACACAATGGAATTCTACACAATGCTGAAGAACAATAATGGATCTGAAAAACACCTCATAACTTGGAGGACATTATGCTGAATAAAATTAGTCAATTACAAAAGGACATATATAGTCTGAAACCTCTATTGTAAAAAGACAAGAAAACATTTTCATACTAAAAGAAACATTCTTTGAATGCTAATTCAAGCCTTGAGTCAGCAGAGGGAGGAGAAGAGGGAAATAATTCACTGGTTAGAGGGTTGTTGTTCTGTGCTGTTGAGTCAGTTCCAAACCGTAGCAACCCTATACAGGGCTGTTGTTGTTAAATATGGTCAAGTAAGATAGGGTTTCCAAGGAGCAGCTGGTGAGATTGACTGTTGAAACTGACATTGCAGTCCAGCACACTGACCCATAGTGCCACACAAAGACTCCCCTATATGCCTGTTGTTGTTATGTGCCATGGAGTCGGTTCCAACTCACAGTGACCCTGTACAGGGTTTCCGAGGCTGTAAATCTTTATGGGAGCAGGCAGCCTAATCTTTCTACTGCAGAACAGCCAGTAGTTTCGAACCGCTGACCTTGAGGTTCGCAGCCCAATTCTTAACCACAATACTACCAGAGCTCCTATATGGTAAACACATGTTAATTTGGATAAAGGGAAGGACAATATATAACAAGAGGGAGGTTGACGGAAGATTAGTGAAGGCATGGGAAGACAAGGGGAGGAGTGTAAGAGATACAGGCAACAGAAGCAAATACTATTACATATACACATGATCTTTCATTGACAGTGATCTAAGGGAGGACACATGGAGAGTCGCACAGGTTGAATGAGTACACAGGTTGAAGAGTGGGAGTATACTCACTAATATATAAAGGTTTGATAGAGGATATTTGTACATTAGTATTTACTTTTGCTGCAAAAATATTCATAAATGTGATGGGGCATTTATTGTTGTTAGGTGCCATAGA
>NW_006414329.1:0-2061 GCF_000296735.1 Chrysochloris asiatica | reverse complement strand
TTCTCTGTCAACGTATGCTTGCAGTCATTTCTGTATTACATTTAGTAAAACTTTACTCACATGGGATATCAAAGATATTGTCCAATGGTTTCCTCATTCCGTTCAGTCACCTCTCTTTGGAATAGGCACAAATACAGATCTCTTCCAATCAGTTGGTCAGATAGCTGTTGGGGCATACAGAGGGCATTACCAAATACCTTCAGGGAATGAGTTGCTAGGCCTGTGGGTTCAGGACTATAGATATATGGGTACAGAAAGCTTCATCTCTCTCCCACAGATCAACTGGAAGTTTCAAACTGCTCCCCTGAGGGTTAACAGTCCAATTCATGGCCTACTATGCTACCTAATGGTCAACCATTGGAGAGCAAAGGAGCAACATTTACATAAGGACAAAATTTAGAAGGGTAGAGAAATGGAAACAAGAAATACAGGAAGAGGTATGGTGTGATATTACCTTGAGGGAATTGCAATTGAGATGAAATGGAGTATACAATTTGTTGGATGCAATTCTTGATTCAATTCACAATAAAATGTCTTAAAAACATTCAGCCATTGAAAATCCTATGGAGTACGGCTCAACTCTGAAACACTCAGAGTCATCATGAGCTGGAGTTGACCCAATGCAACCTGTGCTAGGGGATATTGTTTTCTTTACAATCTTAATGTAGTGATGCTAGAAGATCAACATTACTGTATGCTAGTTGTTGTTGTTGTTAAGTGCCGTCGAGTTGATTCTGACCCATAGTGACCCTGTATAGTGTTTCCAAGGAGCAACTGGTGAGCTTTAACCACTGACTTTACAGTTCAAATGGCTTTGCAGTCTTGCACATTAACCCACAGCACAACACCAGGACTCCAGGAAGGTGGAAATGATGACTGTACATATAATTAACTGTTAATATAATTAACAAAATATTTTAAGATTTTCATATATTATTTGCATGTCTCTTATATAAAATAGATATCCTTACCCAGATCAAAAGCCTTAAGTACAGGGACACTGTCTGTTGTCTGTTATTTAATAGAATCTTATTGATGGGATCCTATCTTGAGCAGTATAGGTAACATTGTAGATACTCAATACATGATTTAAAGTGATCAATGGGATGATGGGATGACTTATTTTTGACACACAAAAAATTTAAATCTGATCTCCAAGTCCTCATTTTAAGTTTCTTATATGATAAAATGTTTAAATTACTGTGAACCTACAGAAAGAGATGGAAAACTGGCTGCAAAAGACTTTATTAAAATGTTAATTAGCAAAGATTTCAATTTGAGGACTGAGGTGCACTTGACCTTAGCCATAGTATTTTCAATCATCTCATATGCATGTGAAAGTTGGACAACGAATAACCAAGAGTGGAGCAAAATCAATGCATTTGGATTATGGTATTGCCAAAGAAATTGAAAGTATCATGGACTGCCAAAAGAGCAAACAGATTTGTCCTGGAAGAAGTACAGCTAGAATGCTACATAGAAGTTAGGGTGGAGAGATGTCTTATCTCATTCTTTGGACATATTGTCAGGAGAGACCAGCCCCTGGACAAAGATGTCATGCTTGGTAAAGTAGAGGTTCCAAAAAAAAGAGGAAGGCCACCAATGAGGTGGAATAGCACAGTGAGAGCAGCATTAGACTCAAACATAACAACTATGAGGTTGGCACAGGACTGGACATTGTTTCATTGTGTTTTGTATAGGGTCACTAAGAATCAGAACTTACTCAATGACACCAAACAACAATAAGAGTAGCACAGACAGAGCTAGAGTGGATGTCAGAAATACACTCTGGAACTTTGTTTTTGAACATAGAGAAGCTAAAGCAAATGAAAGAAATGATGGAGTAAAAGAACTGAGAAAGGAATCTTAAGTGTACTTCAAAAAAATGAAGTCACATGTTGTAATAAAATATGCAAATCCTGGAGTTAGAAAACCAGAAAGGAAGAATATTCTCAACATTTCTCAAAGTGAAAGAACTAAAGAAAAAAATCTAGCCTTGAGTGATTCTGGGTAAAATACTGAATGATGGGCAAAGCATCAAAAGAATATGGAAGGAACACA
>NW_006414328.1:3615-11496 GCF_000296735.1 Chrysochloris asiatica | reverse complement strand
CATTGTACCTCATGACTGATCTGGATATGTTCTTTTTGAAGATGAATGCAACATCATTCCTTTTCAGTTTGTCATTCCCGGTATAGTAAACCATGTGGTTGTCAGATTCAGAATGGCCAATACCAGTCCTTTTCAGCTCACTAATGCCTTTATGCATTCCATTTCATTTTTGACAGCTTCCAATTTCCCAGATCCATACTTCGTACATTCCATGTTCTGATTTTCAATGTATTTTAACAGCTGTTTCTCTTCATTTTGAGTTGTGGCCCATCAGCAAATGAAGGTTCTGTGGGCTTTTCTCCCATGAGCTTAACTCCATTCACATCATCATGGTCAACTCTACTTTGAGGAGGCATCTCTTCCTCAGTTGCGTTTTGAGTGCCTTCCAACTTGAGGGGCTCATTTTCTGGCACGTTATCTGCCAGTGTTTCTCTGTTACTCATAAGGTTTTCAGTGACTAATGATTCGGAAGTAGTTCATTACTCTTTCTTCCTAGTCTGTCTTTATCTGGAAGCTCATCTGAAACCTGTCCACCATGGGTGACCCTGCTGGTTATTTAAAATATTGGTGGTATAGCCCTCAGAATCACAGCAACTCAAGCCACCACAGCATGACAGACAGACGAGTGGTGGCCGTTTGGTTTTATGTTGAAACTGTTACTTTAAATTTTGAGGAGATTTGTGCACATGAGTAATAGAACCCTCCCGTGGTGAGGGTGGAGTATCCATTCCCTCAGGTATCCCCACTAGTTACCAGAATGGAATGAAGGTGCACAGTCAGGGCAAGACCAATGAACAATGGACAGTTACAAAAAATAAATAAATAAATATATATGTTGTTGTTGTTGTTAAATGTTGTCTAGTCGGTTTCGACCCATAGTGACCCTGTACAGGGTTTCTGAGGGTGTAAATCTTTACGGGAGTAGAAAGCCTCATCTTTCTCCCACAGAGCAGCTGGTAGTTTCGACCCACTGACCTTAAGGTTCGTAGCCCGATTAGTAACTATATATATATATATATATACACACACAACTGTATCTCCTTGGTTCTGTCAGGTGTTCGCAGCTGCTCTAATCCTTCTCCCACTTGTTCCCTTCCAAGATGGCAGCTCCGGGAATAGCTGAGTATCTTCAATTGGAAAACAATGGATTTCTTGATTATCCTACAAATTCCCCTAGCTGTAAGCCTTCCAATCCTCTAAATACTCCTTTATGTGTGGTTCAGAGTCCTTTAAATGCCTGATAATCTATATGAAAACCCTATGAATTTCAGTTTTGCTCTGACCCACATGGGGTTGTCAGAACAGATAGGTTTAGTTTGGATTTCTATGAAACATTAAAATAATAGATGGATGGATGAAAACGTCAGCCAGTTGATATTTTTTGTGTCTCTTGTTGGTGTTTTAGTTTGTAATTATTGTCATGTTTTAATCTCATCAGTGTGATTTAGGAAGCACTGCCTATTAGTTGCACATGTGTCTTCAAGAGTTTCTGAACTCAAAATACAGCCTGGGTACCAACAGCATCAGCAGCAGCAATGTTAATTGGGAGGTAGTTAAAACATGCAGAATCTCTGGCCCAACCCAGATGTACGGAATTTAAAAGCACACCAGCACAGGGTCCCAGACACCTAGTGTGCACACTATTATTTGAAAATTATTTTCTTCAGAGTTTGCTGACTGGCTTCTACTGCATTTGTGTTCCTCATTTAACTTTGGTTTCTAACTTAAATTACTTTATTACATTGAATAAACACAGTTATTATCCCACTGGTGGACCTTTCTTTGTTATCTTTCTACACAAATGGTAGAAACACAGCAGCAAAACTGATCTTTCCTGAATTGAATTTCTCTTCCCAAGTGAATTAGATTAGTCCCATGAAATGGACTTTGCCTTAAATTCTCTTTAGAACCTGACTCTCTGAGATGTGATTTCACCAGTACTTCAGAGCTTGCCCCAAACACATCTGTTACCAGTATTAAGGCAATAAAAGCCAAACATTAAAGTAAGTGAAGGAAAGAAAGTCTTCCGGTAGAAAGAACGCTTTAGGATTCTCTACCCACCCTCACTCCTTTTTACTCAAGGAGATTCCACAGGAATTTTAGAGGCAGAGGGTCTGACTGCCCTGACATCTCTGCACAGTAACTTTTCATTATGCCTTCCTTAAGGCTACTGGAGTGCTTCACAACATGTAATGCTCTGAAAACCTGTTGAACAGCAATTGTATAAAATATGCTGTATCCTGGACTTTATATCCCAGTGCGGGTACGTAAGGGTCATTTTAACTACATGAGATTTTTATCTTATAGATTCATTTAAAGCCTAATTTCTATACACAATGAATCTATACTGTATTTGTTAAAAAACTTAAATAACTGAAGTCCCCAGGGATGTTTTGATATCATCATTAAAGATTTAGTCACCAGATGATTGTGACATCAATTTATATTATATATATTTTAAAAATATATATGTTATATTAAATAACTGAAACAACCAATAATTCAAATAAAAGTTCTAATGTTCAATCAATTGCCTAGGTGAGATAGAAAAATAATATTATAAAACAAACTAAAAATGAAAAATTGGAGTCAGGTTTTTACCAGATAAAATAATAATCTTTAAATAATGTCACCTTAGCTGTACAATTAGCATTCAACTCCGTATTTCATTTGACATTATATTATATTAACTTTATGTTATTGATTATTCTTTTAAAAAACATATATACAGAATTCCGTTATATTATTTGCATTTATTAAGACCTACCAACCAGTTGAAACATGTGGGAATGGCTATATAAAGAACTTTCAACATTTACCTTTATTTCTATCATAATCCTGAGAGGTGAGGGTTAGGGAGATGTAAACATTAAAGAACACATGATTGACTACAATTTGTAAAAATCAGCCAATTCAATGTTTAGGAGTTAATGAAAAATATTGGTTATATTGAAAGATGATCCTTTCTGTTAATTTGGGTCTAAGGCTAAATAAGCATTAGATAAATACATTGGACTGCTGACAGAGTAAAACTATTCTATTTTCTGAAAATACCACAGACTAGTTCATGACTTTGGCATTAGCCAAATATATTTTCCAAGCACCTTTTCACCATTTAAAAATATGAATACCTATAGTCCATATGTTTCTGATTCTCTTGCAACTCATGTATCAAAATTGACAAGACCTATTTATAAAACACAAGGTTGAGGAGTCCAGTTAAAAAAAAAAAAAAAAAAAGCTTTTTTTATTATTACTCAGTTTATTCAGAATGGATTAAAACCACTGATGCTAAGAGTTTATTAAACACTGAGAAGTCATTGAGTGTTTCCTCTCACTCTGTTTTTACTATTTTATCTCCATTGCCAATCTTAGAGGCCTTTCATTCTCCTTTGATTGCCGTGTTCTCAAGACAGCTGGACAACATTATTAACAAGATCAGCATTAACAAATTGCAAAAATGATTATTCACCTGGGTCTTGTTTTCCCAACAAAAACAAAGTTATTAAAAGTTAACTGCATAATAAATTCAGCACATTCCTTTTCTTTTGTATTTAATCAGTGGTGTGTTTCAGTGCATAGGTCCTCCTCTTAAACTTTCCCTAAACACTGGAAACAGAGACTGAATCTGTATATTAATTAACACTAGAATATCTGCTCATTGATCTATTAATTAATCAGTTAATGCATATTCCAGGTACCTTTTCCATATGCTCCAATTTCCCCAATGTGCCTAAACACAAGACTTACTAGTATTTCATCAAATTGAAATTTTTTTAAGCTAAGTGACCAGCCAACAAGTCATCTCTGTCGGCTGGCCACTTTGCTTAAAAATCTATCATCTGAACCTCCCAGATTTTGGAATCTGATGGTACACTAAGCAAGAGAATCTTGACTCAACCTAGTTTCAGTTCAGAGTTTGCTACTTATTAAGTGTGGTCACCATGAGCAAGTTATTTAGTAACTATGAACTTTACTGTTATCTGCAGTCAAGATCCTTCTCACCAAGTCTCTTCCTTCACAGCAGGGGCAGATCTTTTTTCTGCCAAAATTTATAATATCATTCATGAACCATACAATACTATCAACTTTAAAATTCACCTGCTATTATTTGGTCAAACATTTAACTAATTTACTCCTAATGTGATGGCTGGAGTCCTGGTGTGGCACTGCAGATTGATGCATTGGACTGCAAGGTTGGTTTGAACCACAAGGTTGGTGGTTCAAGCTCACCAGCCACACCTCAGAAACGCTATTCAGGGTTGTTATCAGTGAGAACTGACTCGATGGCATTTAACAACAATAGCAACAATGACTGGCAAAGCCAGACCAACTTGTTTTGCGGGCTTTACAGGGCTGTTGTGGATATTGAATGAAATCCTATGTGTGGTTATTAAAATGCTCTAACTGCAAGTTGATACTACTTCAAAACGTTCTTACTAAGCTCCACTATTTAATTGAGAAAAGCTTATTATCACCCATAATCATATTTATAGATGATTAACTTTCATCAGCTTCCTCTCAGGTATGGATGGAACACATGCTTTTGGAAACTCAGGAAATATCCATGTCAGGAAACGCAAAGTCTTATATCAGAAGGATACTGAGAAGAGGGATGGCAATGAAGGACAGAGTTGTTGAAGCAAAAACTTGTCTAAGACCAAGCATTGCTGGTAATAGAGGCAGTCATGAGTTAACACGTTCTAAACCCCTGCAATGTCGTGAAAGGAGAGGTGGTACTTCAAATTCAAGTTTTAAAGAGCTATATTTAAAAGACATGCAATGGAGTACGCACTGCCATTGTGTTTATCCCAACTCATAGCACCTCTTTGCAGGGTTTCTGAGACTCTAAATCATTACTAGAACAGAAAGCTTCACCATTCTCCCACGTATTGACTGGTGGGCCTGAACTGCCAGCATTGTCGTCAGCAATCCACAACGCCACAAGGACTCAGTGAAGTGGATTTGTTGTTGTTATTCTGTGCTGTCCAGTAAATTTGACTCATAATGAGCCTGTACAGGGTTTCCAAGCCTGTACATCTTTACAGATGCAGAAGGCCTCATCTTTCTCCAGCAGAGTAGCTGGTGGATTCAAACTGTTGACCTTGTGGTTGATAGCCCAACACATAACTTACTATGCCACCAGGATGCCTTTGCAACGGAATGTTGTTGTTGTTGTTGTTGCTTAGTGTCCTCAAGTCAGTTCCAACTCATAGTGATGCTGTATAGGGCTTCTGAGGAGCAGCTGGTGGGTTTGAACCACCAACCTTGTTATTAGCAGTCCATTGAATATCCTACAGCACTAAATAGGTCCTATAAAAGAAGGACTAGCATGCATGCTGACACAATCACTGACATGTTTGCTAGGGAAAATGTTAAATATACATGCTGAAAACAGAGAGGAAATTTAACAAAACGCCCTCTCTAGCCAAACAATCAAGAAGCAAGAGGTCCTGGACTCAGAACTTTAGATGACAGAACTACCTAATTTAGGGAGGAGAACTACTTCTTTCCCTGGTACCTCTAAAGTTACTGGCAACATGACTATGAAAAATATGTCAAATAAATAAATGCACCAACTTCAGAAACCACAAGTCACTGATTTCCCTGTGAAAATATCAGATGCTTTACAGTTACTTGGACAAATATATGTTCAAGTTTTAGCTAAAGAGAGCATATTGTAATATTTTTCATTTCTCCTGCTCTGAATTTATTATTAATACATTACAAAGAAAATAAAGGCAATAAGTAGAACAAAATAAGACTCGATGTCTTTTTGGCAGCTGATGTTAGTGAGTTTTCATCAAAATGTATTGTCATCTGCCCTTAGACATACGGGTGGAAGGAATTCTTGGCTTAGAAATAAATAAAAAACAAATGAAATAACAACAACAACAAAAAAAAATAGGGAGATGCTTTGCCAAGTGAAAGAATCTAAAGAAAGAAAAGTTTATTTTTTATTCAAGTATTAATTCATAAAAGTAATCAATGCAATATTTTTGTGTGAACGATGGAAAAGCACAGGGTTGATTGGAGGGGTCCTTGTTCTTACAGAGCTCACAATGTATGTGGGAAGACATACCAACACAGTAATTAAACTAGGCACATGACTGTAAGAACAGAGAATGAAGTGATGGGTGGAGATGAAGTTGACCAGGTTTTGTGGTTAAAGTGCTCGGCTGCTAACCAAAAGGTCTGCAGTTCGAATCTACCAGCTGCTCCTTAATAAATTTGGCTGTCCACTTCTGTAAAGATTTACAACCTTGGAAACCAATGGGATAATTCTACTCTGCCTTACAGGGTTACTATGAGTCAGAATCGATTTGCAGTGGATTTGAGGTTTTTTGTTTTTTTGTTTTGTTTTGGTGTAAAAATGAATGAAAATTTAATTGATGCTCTGGATGCTACACAAATGACTTTAACTGCTCCTTTTCCTCAGATTGCCCTCTACTTACATCACTGTGATTCTCTTTCTTGCTCCATCTCCCTTCCAGTCTTCCTTTGATTTTAATCAAAAATTATAATTTTAGACAAGCAAGGTTTGGATTGCATGTCAGGAACTGAAGACATTCCCTGGCTCAGAATCAAATCATGTATTAGTTTCTACATTAGCCAATGGTAATCTGTCAAGCTAATGACATGAACAATCTATACTGTGCTTTATAGTAATTAACCTTAAATGCTTCTGGTAAATCACTTTAATTTGTATTAGTTTGACAGAATCAAACTAACTTCTCTCTCTCTTTCTATCTCACTTCCTCTTAGCTTTCTCTAGTGCATCATTGACATTATAGCTAAGGAAACTAATATAATCTTTCCTCCTCTCTGCTACTGTCTGAAATGTCTTCAATAATAGGAAGAAAATGGTGCCTTATTTATTAACATGTTAGAAGAAACTAATCAAGTTTTAGGATTCCATTTGTATTTCCATGTACCTAACTTTGTATTTGTAATTTTTGTTTTTCTTGAAGAGAGCCCCCAAGTCCTGAATATACTTTCAAAGAGAAATTTAAATCCAAAAAGTATATACCCAAAAGAATAAACATTTTTGACTAAATTATACTCATATCTCTTCACTCAGAGTAAAAGAATATACTGTGGACAAAGTGAAGATGGTTAGGAAAGAAGACTGAATGGAAAGAAGAAGCATAGGAAGGAAGTGAGATAAGTGATGCTATATTGATCAATTGCAATCAGTGACATGAAACAAAATGTGTATGGATATCTGAATGCAAAACTGATGATCTGGTCTGTAAGCCTTCACTCATTCACAATAAAAAGTTAACAAACCAACCAAAGCATCCATGTTTTTAAGAGGGAAAGACTGTCAAAGGGGGTGAAGTGGGGCAATGAACTTAGCACGTCTGTTTCACCCTTGCTTGGAGCTGGCACTGTTTAAAATTCAGTAATTCAACAAATATTTGTTATATGTTTACTGTCTGAAAAGCACTTTTCTAAAAAAGTGGGATAGAGCAAGAAATAAAACAACCAAGGGTTCCGGTTTGCCAGGGTGGCCAGGCGGTGCTCGTGAGTAGGGGCTCCGGGATTGGGAAGGGGAACCTCGAGAGTTGAGCCTCCCAAGTGGGAATTCACAGTCACACGGCCCTCGTAAAGCTTAGTGCGCCAGAGGCTTAGACCCGTTTCATTGAGAAATCACTGTGCAAGGAATTACAGGCTTTTTGAAAGGGCACCGCGGCATCCCCAGCTCCCTTGGGCTTGTGGGGGCGGGGCGGGAACCAGCCCGCGCGGAGCCTCCAGTGGCTGGGAGACTCCACTGGTGACACCTACCCCAAGGGGGGATTTCTGCACATACAGTGGACAGAGGGAAGTTAGCTTAGGAGAGGAAGAGGGGGAAAAAATAAAAATAAAAAAGCCTGCAGG
>NW_006414328.1:0-3515 GCF_000296735.1 Chrysochloris asiatica | reverse complement strand
CAAGGCCATATTTTCCAACTACTGATCCTTCCTCTTTGCTCCCAACCTTTGCATTCCTATCACCAGTAATGATCAATATATCTTGATTGCATGTTTGATCAATTTCAGATTGAAGAAGTTGGTAGAATTCTTCTATTTCTTCCTCACTAGCTTTAGTGGTTGGTGCATAAATTTGAACAATAGTTATATTAACTGGGCTTCCCTTTAGGCACATGGATATTATCCTATCACTTACAGTATTGTACCTCATGACTGATCTGCATATGTTCTTTTTGACAATGAATGCAACACCATTCCTGTTCAATTTGTCATTCCTAGCATAGTAAACCATGTGGCCATCAGATTCAAAATGGCCAATACCAATCCATTTCAGCTCACTAATGCCTAAGATAATGATGTTTTTGCATTCCATTTCATTTTCGGCAACTTTCAATTTCCCCAGATTCATACTTTGTACATTCCAAGTTCCGATTTTCAATGGATGTTTACAACTGTTTCTCTTCATTTTGAGTTGTGCCCCATCAGCAAATGAAGGTTCCGCAGGCTTTTCTCCTACGGGCTTTACTCTACTCACATCATCACCGTCAACTCTACGTTGAGGAGGCAGCTCTTCCCCAGTCTCATTTTGAGTGCATTCCAACATGGGGGGCTCATTTTCCAGCACTATATCTGACAGTGTTTCTCTCCTTTCATAAGATTTTCAGTGACTGAATATTTGGAAGTAGTTCATCACTCTTTCTTCCTACTCTGTCTTTGTCTGGAAGCTCATCTGAAACTTGTCCATCCTTGGTGACCCTGCTGGTATTTAAAATACTGGTGGTATAGCTTTCAGAATCACCGCAACTCACAAGCCACCACAGTATGACAAACTGATGGATGTACACCATGGGTGTAACTGCTGGAAGCAATGAATTCAATATATACCTGGCACCATGGATGTATCTTAAAACCCTAGGACTTAAGAGTAAAAAGTTAGAAAACACAAATCAATTCACATATAGGCACACAAGACAGTTTTACACATATTGCAAGAAAAGCATGCAAACAAAAAGATTCATGATAAAAGCAGTACATACTTTATCTATGGGGTTGAGAGAAAGGGCAAATGACAACAGGGATACCAAAGAATGACTAAAGAAGGAACTGAGAGAGGAAGGAAACAATTAATGGAAGGAAGGATGAAGGAAGGAAATAAGTAAGGAAGGGATGATTATGTTCCACAAAGTGAAGAGTATAATAATGATTTCTTCTGCACTGAGGTCAGAAAAGAAGAAATAAAGAAAACAAAACTGTAAGGCTGAAGGAAGTAGTGTTCAGACATTTTCCTCCCAAAGAATTCCAGTATAATTCCATTAGTAATGCTGACTTCCTAGTGACTGGTGGGGAAAAAGGTAGAAGGTGACCGTGTCTGAAAATCACATTCTTAGAACAATGTTTCACAAAATTTAGTCTTTATATCACCTGCATCAGAAATGTGCGAACTGTGGTTTAAAATGGAAGCTAATGAGCCACATCCCAAACCTAGTGAAACTTTGGAAGCTGGGCCTGGGAATGTGTATTCTGATAAGCACCCTAGGAGAACTGGTGTGGTGCTGTAGGATAAGCAATGGACTGCTAACCACAGGGTCAGCAGTTCAAACCCACCAGCCACTCATTTGAAACCCTATTCAAGTTTGCTATGATTTGGAACCAACTCGATGACACTTAACAACAATTAGTGATTCTTACCCTTCTGAAGCTTGAGGACCACTTTGTGTAGACGATTCAACTCTTTAATCCACTTTAACCGGGATGATTTTTTTTCCTTGTATGGAGTTTAGATACATTTTTATAAACAGATTTGTATTCCCTAAGCATAAGGCTGTGAGTAATTGTAGAAATCATCTCCTTTCAATTTTTAAATTTATTTCTTTGGCAGGCAAAGTAAAAAAAGGAAAAACTCAGGCTTATTAATCAGATGTTTCAAAAATATTTTAGCACTCTTTTAACACAAAAACAGAAAGCAGATTCTTAAAAATTTCTTTGTATTGGTATTACTTGGGTACTTCCAATCACTTGACACTGGCAATAAAGCATTAACTGAGCTGGTATCTATTATGATTACACATATTGTTGTTATTTCTTCTTTCATGGGACACATGGCAACCCTGCAGAAGCTTCTTGTTCTGTTATTGTACTTCAATTCAATACAAAGGAAGAAGAGATTTTCCCTCTGAAATTATTTTCCATGCCTTTCATGGACCTTGGTAATGTTCCAAAACTTTTCTAATCAATCTAACATTGTAAACTGTCACAATTGATTTTCTTTGTAAGAATTTATATAATACTATACATTTAATAATATCTGTTCTGCATAAATCCTTCTCTTATGGTTTGATTTCCTTTGTTTCTTATGAGAGTCTTTGTTGTTCCTTTCATTTTTCAATGTTCTCTCCAATTTGAAAGCTTATATTAAAGCAGCTCTAGAATCCCATTTCCAGGAAAACTGAATCAGCAAAATCTTTCTGACAATTTTCTGTCAAGTAACTTGGAGATTATAGCTCATTTCATTTACAAAGATCATAAAAGGGTTGAGGAGTGTTAGGAAAATTGGGAGAAAGGTTAACTGTTTTAATTGAACTGGTTAATAAACTCAGCCACATAATCAGTGAATTCTGATAACAATCTTGATAATTATGGGATTTTTGTTGTCCCTTTAATATAGTGAGTCCCTGTCTTGATGAATTTACCAAAACACTTTTTGTTTTGTTATTGCCTCGCTCCATAATCATAAGACAAGGGGCTATTGTACATGAAAAGAAAGCTTAAAATTAAACAATATTAGCAATTCAACATGTGAAGGAGTTCCTTTTTCATGTAAACATCTTATACATCTCCCCTGCTTCAAAAGTTATTTTCATTGTCTTCTTTTCCATTAGCATCACTGACACTGAAACCTCAAGCTGGATAAATGCTATATCACGTTAATTACTATTTCTAAGGAAAACCATCTATGTAGTTTTTGTTGTGTATTGCATTTGGTGATGTAAACAGACAAATAATACTTGCCTGAAAACTCAGCATTTAAGGTGCCTATATGACACTGTAGGATCAGCATTGGACTGAGAACCACAAGGTAGGTAACTCAAATCTACCAGCTGCTCCTTGGAAACCCTACATAGGGTCACTATGAGTCAGAATGGACTCAATGGCACTGAACAACAAACAAATGCTATTATAGTGTGGTGCTGAAAAATAATGTGTTAGACTGCAAGGTTAGTTTGAGACACAAGGTTGGTGGTTCAAACTCACCAGCACCTCTCAGAAGCCCTATCCAGAGTCTCTATGAGTCTGAACTGACTTGATGGCACTTAAGAACAACAAAAATAGTATTAAAATACCTGGGTGGCATAAACAATTTGTACTATACTAATAACAAAAAGGCTGGCAGTTCAAATACACCCAGAAGCATCACAGGAGAAATGCCTAATAGTGTTGTTGTTAGGTGCCATCGAGTTGGCACTGACTCATAGCGA
>NW_006414327.1:4798-5362 GCF_000296735.1 Chrysochloris asiatica | reverse complement strand
GTTATTCCTCTTCATGTTGTCCAACATGAATCTTAGACCTTCTTCAGATTTTTTTAAATCCTTTTTTCTGTTTGCTCTTCTATCTTAGTGGTATTGAGAGCTTTGTCTTCCAGCTCAATGGTTCTGCCTTCTATCTCTTCTATTCTACTCCTTTGTTCTTTCAATGTATTGTCTTTTTCTGATATTCTATTATTGGTAGTTTGGACCTCCTTTTCTGGGTTTTGAATTGTTTCCAATGCTGTATCTATTTGATTTGATTTTTCCTGTAGTGCTTTCCTGACTCCTTCCTTATTTTTCTCTATTCCATTGTAAAATGCTTTGAAACATTTTATAATCATTTTTCTGAATTCCTTCTCAGGCATTTCCAAGATCTGCCATCCTTCCAGAATGGAGTCCAGGTCTACCTCTAGGTCATTTGTCTCAGACATTTTATCTTGTTTCTGGACGTATGCTGATATGGTCATCTGCTTTTGCTTCTTGGACATGTTTAGTGTTTATCTGTGGCCTTAATACTTAATTAGTCTGTGTTTTGCTGTTTTTATGTTTTCTGATTGCTTCCAGGTA
>NW_006414327.1:2394-2873 GCF_000296735.1 Chrysochloris asiatica | reverse complement strand
ATTGTTCTACCATATGCCTTGTTCTTCCATTCCTTCCCCCTTCTTGTGTATTGCCCCCCTCCCAGCACCCAAACTATCCTGTGTCTATTCCTTACCCTGTGCTCCACCTTCCCCTCCCTCCCCTCACTCCAACCCCCTCATCCCAGTAACCAGAAAAGAGTCCCCCCCACCTTTTGAATGGGTTCTTTTTCATAGTCTTTTACAGTAGTGGTCCTAGGCAGTATTTCTCCTTTTGTGACTGACTAATTTCACTCAACATAATGCCTTCAAGGTTCATCCATGTTATGTGGTAACTTACAGCTTGCTTGTTATTCTTCAAGGTAGCATAATATTCCATTGTGTGGATGTACCACAGCTTGTTTATCCATTCTTCAGTTGATGGGTACTTAAGCTGTCTCCATCTTTTTGCTATGGTGAATAGTGCTGTTATGAACACTGGTGTGCATATATATACTCGTGTTATGGCTTGTATTTATTGT
>NW_006414327.1:0-704 GCF_000296735.1 Chrysochloris asiatica | reverse complement strand
GCAGTGTTTCATTCTGTTGTACATAGATAGGGTCACTATGAGTCATTATTGACTCAATGGCACCTAACAATGACAACAGTTTCACTAAGCATAATGTCCTCAAGGTTCATCCATGTTATACGGTGGCTTGCAATTTCTTTGTTATTCTTCAAGGTAGCATAATATTTCACTATGTGTATGTACCACAGTTTGCTTATCCTGTTTTCCATTGTTGGGCACTTAGGCTGTCTCCATCTTTTTGCTATTGTGAATAGTGCTGCTATGAACTTTGGTGTGCATAGATCTACTTGTGTTATGGCTTGTATTTCTTGTGGATATATATACCAAGTAGATGAATTGCTGGATCATAAAGTATTTCTATTTCCAACTTTCTGAGGAAGTTCCATACTGTGTTCCAGCATGATTGGACCATTTTGTGTTCCACCAGCAATGTAGGAGGGTCCCAGTCTCTCCACATCCCCATCAGCATTTATTGTCCTCTTAACAACAACAACAACAACTTTAGGAGCTCTGGTAGCATAGTGGTTATAAATTGGGCTGCTAATCTCACGGTCAGGTGTTTGAAACTACCAGCTGTTCCACGATAGAAAGATGTGGATTTCTGCTCCTGTAAAGATTTACAGCCTTGGAAACCCTGTACAGTGTCGCTATGAGTTGGAACAGACTCCATGGCACATAACAGGAACAGCAACTTTTTTGAACTT
>NW_006414326.1:4672-5715 GCF_000296735.1 Chrysochloris asiatica | reverse complement strand
TCTTCCGATTTTTTTTATCCTTTTTTTTGGTTTGTTCTTCTATCTTAGTGGTATTCAGAGATTTGTCTTCCAGCTCACTGGTTCTGCCTTCCATCTCATCTATTCTACTCCTCTGCCCTTTCAGAGTATTGTCTATTTCTGTTACTCTGTTACTGATCATTTGGACCTGTTTCTGTAGGTTTTGAATTATTTCCAATGCTGTATCTATCTTATTTGATTGTTCCTGTAGCGCTTTCCTGACTTCTTACTTGTTTTTCTCAACTCCATTGTAAAGTGTTTTGAAACATTTTATAATCATTTTTCTGCATTCCTTCTCAGGCATTTCCAAGGCCTACCATCCTTCCAGAATGGAGTCTAGGTCTACCTCTAGGTCATTTGTCTCAGACATTTTATCTTGTTGACATTCTAATTTACCAAGCTTTTAACATTATATGTCTTTTTAACTTCAGAATTCCAATGAATATAAGGTGGTATCTCAATGTTTTATTGTTTTTTTTTGTTTTGTTTTAACTTCTTACTTCTTTGATAAGTAATAATGTTGACTACCTTACCATGTGCTTATTCTTTATTTCTTCATTGATGAAGTGATGATTCAAGTTGTGTGCTCATTTCAAAAATTAGGTGTTCATCTTTTAGATGTTAATTTGTTTCTATTGTGTAGATACATTTTTTGGGGGTCAGCGATATATGCTGTCAAGTTGTTTTCCTGTCTGTGGCTTCTCTACTCAATTTCTTAATGGTACCTTTTAAAAAGCAGGATATTTATATTTTATGGAGTCCAATTGAGCATGTTTTACTTTGATGGTTAATGTTTTACTGTGATTTGTCTAAGAACTCTGCTGTCTCAGGGCTGTGAAAATGTTCTCGCATGACTTCTTCTAGAAGCTTTATGGCTCTAGGTTTTTCAAATTAATGTTCTTTATTATTATTATTATTATTATTGTGAACTGAGTGATAGTTTACATGGGAGAACATCAGCTTTAATCATCATTTCACTGCAATGATTACAGTCTCCTCTGTGCATCATCATTCCACAGTATTTT
>NW_006414326.1:2626-3802 GCF_000296735.1 Chrysochloris asiatica | reverse complement strand
TGCCTCTGGGCCCAGGAGTCCCCAGGTCTTTGTGTACTGCTGGCCAACCAGTTCTCCACCCGGGTTTACAGGAGTCTATTGAACGTGATAGGACTTAGCTCGCAGCTTCATTGTTGTTTTTCCCTCACTTCCCCTCATCGGTGACCAATGTGGTCACCAGTCAGGGCACATGTCTGGCTGTGTATTCCCAATGAGTCTTAGTCTTGGATGGGGTTTGCCCTGAGTGTACTGGACTAGTTGCTTTGATGTCTTCTGGCTGAGCAACTTGCTTGTTCTTGAAGTAGTCAGTCGGACTGCCGTTATTGTTTTTTAATTTTTCCTTTTGATCTTTCTTTCAAGAATTATCTTCTGTTCTTCTAGCCACTCCAGGCTGGTCTGCTTCTCCTTTCAAGTGGAAATTTCCTACCTCCTTCACTGAGCAAGTTGTAGCCCCATATTAGGTATTTCAATCAGTTATAGGCTAAAGATGGACTTACTAGCTTTCTGTGGTGATATTTCTGGCTATTCCTATCTCTTCCCCTCATGTTTGGTAAGGTGGAGGGTCAGAGAAAAAGAGGAAGACCCCCAACGAGATGGATTGGCCAAGTGGCAACATCAATGGACTCAAGCAGGGCAACAGTAGTGAGGTTGGTACAGGATTGGGCCGTGTTTCATTCTGCTATGCATAAGGTCACTGTGGGTCGGTACGGACTCGATGGCACCTAACAACAAGGTATTTCTATTTCCAACATGTCTTCTACTGTTTATATGTCTTTAGTAGTGTTTGAAAATGTATTTATGCCATATATTAAAGCCCCTGTGTTTGTCCCTATTTTTTCATTCATGAGCTTTATAGTTCTAGGTTTTATATTTAGGTCTTTTATCCACGAAGAGTTTGTTTTGGTATATGGTGTGAGATATGGGTCTTGTTTCATTCTTTTGCAAATCGATTCCAGTTTTGCCAATACCATTTGTTGAAGAGACTGTCTCTTACCCACTTAATGTGTTTTGGTCCTCAGCCAAAGATCAGCTGACTTTTATGTGAATAGATTTTCTTCTAGATTCTCTATTCTATTCCATTGGTCTATGTACCAGTACCAGGTTGTTTTGACCACTCTGGCTGTATAGTAAATTTTGAGTTCGGGAAGTGGGAGGCTTCCAACTTTGTTATTCTTCTTAAGCAGTACTTTGCTTATC
>NW_006414326.1:0-1211 GCF_000296735.1 Chrysochloris asiatica | reverse complement strand
GAACAAATAGAGAGGGATATCGGCATGGATATCAGGAAATTCGGGGTACCCACGGTACAGAGAGACAGAAAGAGGCATTTTTTACGTCAGCAGATACAGACACCACCTCCCTGCAGCCACTACCTCCGGCCCTCCACTGCCTCAGCCTAGACCAGCCCTCTGCCAAGCCACTGAGGCTCACGAACGCCCAAGGCACAGGCCCGCCCACTGAGGCCAAGGCCCTCCCAAGGCCCAGACACGCCCACTGAGGCCAAGGCCTGCCCTGAGGCCCAACCCGCCCACAGACTGGTCACAAAGTCCCAGGCCCAAGCAAGGCCCAAATCACCTACCTGCCGCACAGCCCAGGTGGCCCACAGCCCAGTTGCCGCCAAGGTCCAGGGCCCCTGAGGCCCAACCCGCCATGTAGCCCAGTTGCTGAGGCCCAGGGCCCCTGAGGCCCAATCCACCCATCCCGCCTGCCGAGGCCCAAGCTGCCCGATGCCCAGCTGCTGATACCCAGGCGCCCTGAGGCCCAAACCTCCCGCCTGAGGCCCAAACCACCCACCCAAGGCCCAACCCTCCTGCAGCCCGATCGCTGATGCCCAGGCCCCCATAGGCCCAAACTGCCCGCCCTAGGCTCAACCCACCTGCCCGAGGCCCAATCGGCCCGCCGCCAAAGCCCAGGCCCAACTGAGGCTCAAATTGCCCACCCGCCTCCTGCCCACTGCCTATCTCCTGATCATATTACCAATAATTATAATAAAATAAGAATAATCATGCCCAGTGAGAAACAATTAACATTATTGAAGCATGTCCAAAAGCAGAAAAGAGCAGCAGATGCAAATGAGCTGGAGACTGACAAAGGCTTCATAGAGGAGGAGGAGCGGGTGCTAGATATGCCTGAGAGGGAATTCAGAAGACTGATATGGAAACAAATTCAAATACTCTGAAAAGAGGTAGAGGCAAATAAGGAAGAAGTAACAAAAGTGCTGCAGGAACAATCTAATAGGATTGACAAAGCACTGAAAACAATTTAAAACCTGCAAAAAGATGTCCAGGTGATCAATAACAAGATATCAGAAATAGACAACAGGCTGAAGGGTGAGAGGAGGAGACTAGAAGAGATGGAAGCCAGAACTAGTGAGCTGGAAGACAAATCTCTCAATATTGCCAAGATAGAAGAGCAAGCAGCTAAAAGGATAAAACAATCCAAAGAGAGTCTAAGATTTATG
>NW_006414325.1:5404-5892 GCF_000296735.1 Chrysochloris asiatica | reverse complement strand
GAACAATCACACAAGTCCACAGAGGAGATAGTTGAAGAGCTTCTGGAAGAAATTTTCCTAACATCCTGAAAAGTGAAAAGAAGCATTCAAGAAGCTCAACAAACCCCAGGATGGATAGACCCTAAAAGATAATCACTAAGACATGTAGTAATCAAGCTCTCCAAAATCAAAGATAAGGACAGAATACTGAAAGCAGCTAGGGAAAAGAGAAATACAACATACAAAGGCAAGCAAATCAGATTAAGCTCAGATTTCTCAACAGAAACAATGCAGGCAAAAAGGCAATGGGGAGAAATATATAAAACCCTGAAAGATAAAAACTGCCACCCAAGAATCCTCTACCCAGCAAAGCTGTCAATAAAATATGATGGTGTAATCAAAATATTTCAGGACAAACAGAAGCTAAGGGATTTTGCCAAAGCCAACCCTGCTATGAAAAACATCCTAAAGGAAGTTCTGTGGACTGAGAGAGAACCAACAAGAACAGA
>NW_006414325.1:0-3359 GCF_000296735.1 Chrysochloris asiatica | reverse complement strand
TAGTTAAAGTTTTATGTCAACTTGACTGGGTCAGGATTCTCAGTGTCTTGGCAGTTGAGATGTAGCTATCATCCATGATGTGGTTTAATGTGATAAACCAATAAGAGGATTAAGTCCCTAGAGAAGGACATCATGCTTGGTAAAGTGGAGCATCAGCAACAAAGAGGAAAACCCCCAATGAGATGGATTGACACAGTGGCAGCAGCAATGGGCTCAAATGTAACAATCGTGAGGATGGTGCAGGAGAGAGAGACTGACTTAAAACATGCTCTGCACCAAAACTGCTTCTAACTTCAGAGTTCTATTCTGTTGTGCATAGGGTCACTATGAGTCAGAACCAAGTCAAAGGTACATAATGACAACCCTTAATCCCACCACCCTGATCTTATTTATGAGAGATTCCCTAGTGTGTAGCATGCAGCATCTTTTAACTTACAAGAGGCAAAAGGAGAGAGACATGAGCAGAGAAGATGGGGCCTATTACCACCAAGATAGAAGAGCCAAGAGTAGAGTGTGTCCTCTGGACCTGGGGTCCCTGCACTGTGAAGCTCCTAGATCTTGGGTAAGACTGATGCCAAAGTATATGGAGATCTCAAAGGAATATGGGGCTACAGATGCTGAAAGGAGAAAAGGACCTTTTCCCAGAGCCAACAAAGATAATGCTTTCCACAAGAGCTGGCGCAATGAATTTGGACTTCCAGCCTCCTAAACTGTGAGAGAATAGATTTCTAGTTGTTAAAGCCATCCACTTGTGTTATAGAAGTACTAGGGAACTAAGTCACCCACCATGCCATCTTGCCCTGGTCTCCTGGTTCTGCTCTGTGGGTATTCTGCTGCTGCTTCTCACCATCTCACCTGTCTCTGGTGTTGCAACTTTCTGTCTCCTGGGTCTAGGAGGGTCTCAGCACAGGGACTTGGGTCCAAAGTTATATGCTTCACTCCTGGATCTTTTTCCTTGGTGATAGTGAGGTCTCCTCTCTGCTCTAGAATTTGCTCTCTCTTAAGGTTATGGAGATGGCAAAACTGACCAATCCCTTGTTTAGGATTCCATACATCTTATTTGCATGATTCCATGCCCACAGGGCTTCTATGCACCTTATTTGCATTCTTAGCAGGCTGTCTAATCTCCTTGGTGGGTCACACCACCTTGTTATTTAGCTCCACATAATCATTTTTAGGAGTTAGAGGACCATGGTCAAGAAAGGCCATGTGAAAGTGATTTATCACACAGCACACATGCAAAAAACCCCACGTAGTGGTTATGAATCGCTGCAAACCATAAGGTCAGCTGTTCAAAACTACCAGCTTTCTATTCCTGTAAAGAATTACAGCCTCAGAAACCCTGTACAGAGTCACTAAGAGTCGGAACCGACTCCATGGCACATAACAACAACAACAACAACAACAACATCATGACAACAGGTAAAAGGGTTAGCATGCACAACACCTTGGAGGAGACATAATTCAATCCACAACATTAGACCCTTTTGTTATTGTTGTTGTTAACTGTCATAGAGTTGGTTCCAACTCATAGCGATCTTGCAGAGGGCTTTTGAGGAGTGGATTTGAACCACCAACCTTGCAGTTAGCAGTCCAGTGCTTATCCTATAGTGCCATACCAGAATCCCTTCTACCCTTTGGCTCCCCCAAATTCATATCCTTGCTGCATGCAAAACCCCATCATATCATCCCAAAAGTCTTAAATTTACTCTGAGTACATAATCTCATTTTCTGAGTCACCTAAATAAAATATGATTGAGATTTTAGGTGTATACAATTCTGAGGCAAAATTCCTCTTCATTTTTGAACCTGTGAAATCTAGAATATAAATGTTCTGCTTTTTAAAGTACAATGGTGGAATTTGTACAAAGTAGTCATTTCCATTACCACTGGGAGAAACTAAAGGGAAAGAAGGGATACTGAGCACCAAGCAAGTCCAAAACCTAGCAGAACAAATTACATTAGTTCTAAAGGTTTAAAAAGAATCCTCTGTTCTCTTTGCCCATCTGGCAATGGACCCTACAGTCTCAACTCTGGGTTTTGGGCATACTCTGGATTCTGAGTAGAGGTCCTTCAACTCTGGGCTTCAGCCTTGCTTTTCAGGCCTACTGGGATGGCAATTCTGCTCCCTGGGCTTGTTGTCATTGTTGTTAAACGCCATTGAGTTGGTTCTGACTCATAGTGACCCTGCATAGGGTTTCTGACAAGTGGCTGGTGGATTTGAACCTTTGATCTTGTGGTTCAAGCTGACCTTAAATCCAGTGCTTATACCTACAGTGCCACACCAGGATTCCTCCCTTGGTATAGGGTGGTCCCATTCTTTTAGTCCATCTGAGTGGTGACTCTTCTTGCTTGGCCACAGCAGGCCCTGTTCTCCTGCCCCTCAGGGGAGGTAGCCCCCCTGACCTGACTTTGGGTGGTGGTCCCATTCTCCTTGCACATGTAATTAGTGCCTACATTTCAGAAATGAGTTGGCAAAGAGCTGACTCTGAAATCTAGGAGGTTGTGACTCCACCCTTTGAGATCCAGGAGACTGTACTCCATCCTTTGGAACCAAGAAGACTCTACTTACCATGCTCTTTCCAACAGTTTTGCTGGTCTCTGAGATGCTCCAGGGATGGTCTTTTCCTTAGAGGACAACAAATGTAATTTATTTGGTCTGTTTCTTGCCTGAAGAATTCCAAGAGACAGTTTGCTTTCCTTTTGTTCTTTCTCTTTCCTCTTCATTCTAAGATGATGGATTTTCTGCTGTGAAAGTTGGTTATACCCACCAGTCATTAGAATAATCTCTTTATGGGAGACTATTATATAACAATATATAATTTTTATATTATATAACAAAGTATTATATAACAATATCCTTGATGAAAATTCAAGAATTTGTCCTGAGTTTCTACAACAGAATTTTCTGAATCTTTAAGTTTTGTTTTCATTTTCACATTCATTTTTAAGTCCATCTCTTTCTTCTTGTATTTTACTATAATTTAAATAGCAAGGAGAAAACATGTGACTCCTTTAAGATCTTGCTTAGAAATCTTCTCATTTAAATATCCAAGTTCATAATGTAACGTTCCACCTTTCACCAAACAGTTTAATATAATTCAGATAAGATTTTTAACACTTCATAGAAAGCATCACCTTTCTTCATTGTCTAATCACCTGTTCATCAGTTTCCTTGAAAGCCTCACCAGACGCAAATTTAATTTCCACACTTCTCTGGTAGCATAGTGGTTATGAATTGGGCTGCTAATCTCAAGCTTGGCAGTTCAAAACTATTCGTGGGAGAAAGATAAGGTTTTGTGCTCCCGTAAAGATTTACAGCCTCAGAAACCCTGTGCAGGGTCACCATGAATCAGAAC
>NW_006414324.1:1487-5829 GCF_000296735.1 Chrysochloris asiatica | reverse complement strand
CAACAACAATTGCCATCCAGCTGTTCTGACTCATGACAACCCTGTGTCTCAGAGTAGAACTGCACTCCATTGGGCTTTCAATAGCTGTGATCTTTTGAAAGTAGATCACAAGGACTATTATCCAAGGCACCACTAGGAAGATTTGAACCATCAACTTCTTGTTAGTATCTGAGTGATTAACTGCTTATGCTATTCAGGGAGCTCTAATAAATTCACTTTACTAACTCTTATAGAAATAAAACAGACTAGTATTGATTTAATTAAATATGGAATTAGATGGATCTAGGAAGTAAATATATGTGAAAGTTGGACAGTGAGTAAGGAAGACCACAAAAAAAATGGATGCACTTGAGACATGGTGTTGATGGAGAATATTAAAAGTGTCACAGACTGCCAAAAGAACAAACAAATCTATGTTGGGGAAAATACAGCCAGAATGCTCCTTGAAAGAAAGGATGGCTAGACTTCATCTCTCATGTTTCAGACGTATTACCAGGAGGGACCTGTACCTGAAGAGGGATATCATGTTTGGAAAAGTGGAAGGTGAGAGAAAAAGAGGAAGACCCCCAAAGAAATGAACTAGCACAGTGGCAGCAGCAATGGGCTCAAACGTAGCAAAGATTGTGAGGTTGGTGGAGGACCTGGCATTGTTTTGTTCTGTTGTGCATAGAGTTACTGTGAGTTGGTATCAACTCAATGGCACCTAACAACAACAACAGGAATTAAGTATTTGTGGTTAAATTCTTAACTTTACAATTTGTACCTGTATGACCATGGTAAGTTTCTGAGTTTTATGATACTCTGCTTTATTAAAAAATCTTATAATTTCATTGACATACTATCAAATGAGACTGATTATTTGGAATTTAATAGACTATTTTTAATAGAATAGTTAGTTTACAATAAAATTTTGCAGAAATACAGAGAGTTCCTATATATTCCATTCCCCCAGAACAATGTTTTTCCTATTATCAACATCTTGAGATTCTGTAGTATATTTGTTGAACCAATATTGAAACATTTTTGCTGATTAGCCAGTTGATGAACCAGTTGTACTGATACATTTTTGTTAACTAAAGTTTATAGTTTGTGTTAGGGATCACTATTTTTTCTTGTATTGTACTTAGGATTTTGACCAATGCATAAAGTTATGAAACCATTATGACAGTGTCTAACAGAACAGTTTCACCATCATAAATATGCCCTATGTCTATATATTCACACATCTTCAACAATTATTCCATATTTCTGTCTGTTTCAAGGAATGGTGACCCAATAAATGCAGAAATCATCAAACAATATCAATAATGCCACAAGCAAGTAAAATTTTTCTAAAAGTAATTAAAAAATGGTTATAGCAGTATGCCAACATCCATGTAGAAATTCAAATCAAATTCAGAAGGTGGAAAGAGGTACAAAGTTGCTGACATCAAATGGATCTTGGCTAAAAGCAGAGAATACCATAAATATGTTATTTTCTATTTCATTAACTATGAAAATGCATTTGACTATATGGATCGTAACAAATTATGGATAGCATTGGAAAAGGTGGAATTCCAGAACACTTAATTGGTGTTTGTGGAACCTGTACATAGACCAAGAGGCAGTCATTCAAGCAGAACAAAGGGATACTGAATAGTTTAAAATCAGGAAAGTTGTACACCAGGGTTGTATCCTTTCACCAAAATTATTCAACCTATACACTGAGCATATAATATGAGAAACTGGTTTACTTGAAGAATAATGTAGCATCAAGATTGGAGGAAGATTCATTAACAGCCTGTGATAAACAGATAACATAAGCTTGCTTTCTGGAAGTGAAGAAGACTTGCAATACTTACTGATGAAGTTTAAAGACTACAGCTTTCAGTATAGCTTTCATCTCAAATAAAGAAAATGAAATCTCACAACTGGACCAATAAATAACAACATGGTGCTATAGCATGAACATTTGACCACAAGGTCATTTTGAACCAAAAGACTGACAGTACAAATCCACCAGCCACTCCTTAGAAACCCCATAAAGGATCTCTATGAGTAGCAACTAACTTGATGTCACTAAGAACAACAAACAAACAAAAAATTAAAGTTTTCTGTAACTATCATGACAGTGGCAGACAAAACCACAAACATGCCCTGTGTTCTGTGCATTTACAAATCCTCAACAATAATCCACCATCCATCTCCCCAACTCCCAAGCCCACTGGTAACAACTGGTCATTTTTTAAATATAATTTGGCTTTTATAAAATATCATATAGTTAGAATTATATAGTATGTAGTTTTTTTTCAGACTACTTTCACTTAGCAATATGCATTTAAGTTTTTTCCATATTGTTTTGTGATTTGATAGTTCATTCATTTTATATCACAGTTTATTTGTTTACTGACTAAAAGGCCTTTTGGTTCTTTCCAGTTTTGGAAATTAAGATTAAAGCTACTCTATTCAAGTCCAGGATTTTTTGTGGATATATGTTTTTATCTCATTTGGCAGTATTGCTGGATCATAGCATAAGCCTGTAGTTAGTTTAGTAAGAAATTGTCTTCCAAAATGGCTGTGCCATTTTGTGTCATCACCAGCAATGAATGAATATTTCTTTTATTCTTCAATCTTGCTAGCATTTGGTGTTGTCACACAGCTTTTACATTTAACCAATTTAAAAGGTAGACTGCTGGTGTGGTGCTTTAGCACCCACTAGGTCAGCAGTATAAAACCACCAGCTGGCCTTCAGAAACCTTATGCAGAGTCTTTATGACTCAGAATAGACTCCTGGTATGGCACAGTAGGATCAGCACTGAACTCTGCAAAGTACAAAGTTCAAACCCATCAGTTACTCCCCAAAAACCCTATACAAGGTTGCTATGAGGCAGAACTAACTGGATAGCACATAACAACAACAAATAACTCAGAACCAATACTTAACAACAACAACAACAACAACAACAAAATTGGTATTTCATTGATGTTGATATTATTTTTTAAGCATTCACATGTATACATATATATGTGTGTGTGTTTGTAAATATATATATATATATATAATGAACAGGACAATTTACAGGAAAACAACGTGCCAGTAATGCTTTCAGCTTTGCAATGAGTCTTGCCCCTTCTACCTTCTATATTGTTCTTTCTCACTGTAGTAATTCACTGTTGTTGTTTGGTGTCATCAAGTCGGTATCAACTCATAGCAGCCCTATGCACAACAGAACAAAGCACTGCCTGGCCCTGGGCTAACCTCACAACTGTTGCCATGCTTGAGCCCATTGATGCTGCCACTTTGCCAATCCATCTCGCTGGGGGTCTTCCTCTTTTCCTCTGACCTTCCACTTTACCAAACATGATATCCTTCTCCAGGGACTGGTCACTCCTGATAATACGTCCGATGTATGAGAGACGAACTCTGGGCATCCTAGCCTGCAAGGAGCACTCTGGCTACATTTCTTCTAACACAGATCTGTTGTTTTGTTTTGTTCTGTTGGCAGCCCGTGGCACTTTCAATATTCTCCAACACCATAACTCAAATGCATCAATTTTTCTATGATTTGCCTTATTCACTGTCCAACTTTTGCATGCATGTGAGGTTACTGTAAATACCATGGCTTAGGGCAAGCATACGTTAGTCCTCAAGCTGACATCTTTGCTCTTCAACACCTTAAAAAGGCCTTTTGCAGCAAATTTGCCTAATGAAATACATCATTTGATTTCTTGACTGCTGCTTCCATGAGTGTTGATGGTTGGTTCAAGAAAAATGAAGCCTGTGACAACTTCAATCTTTTCTCCATTGATAAGAATGTTTATTGGTCCAGTGGTGAGGATTTTTGTTTTCTTTACATAGATGCAATCTATACCAAAGGCTGTGACCTTTAATCTTTATCAGTAAGTATTTTAAGTCTTCTTCACTTTCAGCAAGCAAGGTTGTATCATCTGCATATCACAGGTTAATGAATCTTCCTCCAATCCTGATGCCATAGTTTTCTTCATATAACCCAGCATCTCAGATTATTTACTCAGCATACAGGTTGAATAAGTCTAGTGAAAGAACACAACCATGTCACACAACTTTCTTAATTTTAAGCCATTTAGTGTTCCCATGCTCTGTTCCAACAACTGCCTCTTGGTCTATGTACAGGTTCTTCATGAGCAAAATTAAGTGTTCAGGAATACTCATACTTTGCAATGCTGTCCATAGCTTGTCATGATCCACACAATTAAAGGTCTTTACGTAGTCAATAAAGTACAAGTTAACATATTTCTAGTATTCTCACCTTTCAACCAAGGTCCATCTGACATTGGCAATGATATCCCTTGTTCCACGTCCAATGTAATTCACTGGTATATT
>NW_006414324.1:0-862 GCF_000296735.1 Chrysochloris asiatica | reverse complement strand
AAAAATAGTTAAAGTATCATATATAAAAATGAGTTCAAAAATAAGCACTGACAAAAAAAAATTTTAAGTAAGGAGAAACAACTGCAAACATTCATTAATAATCAGAACATGGAATGTATGAAGCATGAATCTAGGAAAATTGAAAGTTGTCAAAAATGAAATAGAGCACATATAGATAGATATCCTAGGCATTAATGAGTTGAAATGGACTGATATTGGCCATTTTGAATCTGAAATAACATAGTTTACTATGCCAGGAATAACAAATTCAATAGGAATGGCATTACATTCATCATTAAAAAGAAATTTTCAAGATCTATCTTGAGGTATAATTCTGTCTGGGATACAATGTTATCTGTACACCTATAAGGAAGACCTGTTAAAACTACTTTTATTCAAATGTATACAACAACCATTAAAACCAATGATGATGAACCTGAAGAATTCTATCAACCTCTTTAGTATGAAACTGATCAAACATGCAATCAAGATATATTAATAATTACTGGCAATTGGAATGCAAAGGTTGAAAACAAAGAGGGAGAAGCATTCATTGGAAAATATTACTTTGGTGACAGAAACAAAGCTGGAGATCCATGACAGAATTTTGCAAGATCAATGACTTTTTCATTGCAAATACCTTTTTTAAACAACATAAAAGGTGATTAGACACATGGACCTAAACAGACAGTGTACACAGAGCTAAAATGGACTCCATCTGTGGGAAGAGATGGTGGGAATGCTCCATATTATCAACCAAAACAAGGCTAGGGCAGAATGTACAATAGACCATCAACTATTCATCTGCATATTCAGTCTGAAGCTGAAAAATCTTGCAAAAAACCCATGGGAGTAAAAAATA
>NW_006414323.1:6176-6642 GCF_000296735.1 Chrysochloris asiatica | reverse complement strand
TGCAACCATTTTTCAATTATGTTCAGCAAAATTTTGTTTGCATGTGATATTAATGGTACTATTTCATGGTTTCTGCATTCTATTGGGTCACCTTTCTTTGGGATAAGCACAAATGTAGATCTCATCCTATTGGTTGGCCAGGTAGCTGTCTTCTAAATTTCTTTGCATAGATGCACCAGTGCTGCATCAGTTTATTGAGACATTTTAATTTGTATTTTGTCAATTCCTGGAGCCTTGTTTTTCCCCAGTGCCTTCAGTGCAACTTGAACTTTTTCCTTCAATACTTGCAGCTTTTGATCATATGTTACCTAATCGGCTAATTCTTTTTGGCACAGTAACTCTGTGTATTCTTTCCAATTTCTTTTTTATATATACAATTAAAAAAAATTTTTTTTTTTGTGAGTCGAGTAAAGGTTTATAGAGCAAATCATCAGTTTTACATTAAAAAAACCATACACTTTACTTC
>NW_006414323.1:3088-4102 GCF_000296735.1 Chrysochloris asiatica | reverse complement strand
GATTTCTAATTGCAGGTTTTATATTGTTTCAGAATCTATACTTATTTTGTGTTTGTTCTTGTAGTGTTTTCCTGAATTCTTATAGAATTTTTATTACATTCTCTTTGCTTTTCTTGTTCTATCAATCCTTTGAAGATATCCAAGTTTAATTCTTTTGAATTCTTTTTCAGTTAGTTTGATTACCTTTTCTTATTCAGAAGCATCTTCTGGCTCTGCATCTTGGTCATTTGTTTCTCTTGTTTTTTTTGTGTTCACTGAAATGGTCTCTTGTCTCCGGGGCATTGGGAGGTTGTCATATTTGTAAAAACAAACAGAACCTATAGAGGAGAAATCTCTGGGAGACTCCTGCAATTCAAGGAGCTCATAAGTTGGTTGTGGAAGGCATGTGATAGCAAAGTTCTTTGCCCTAGGTGGAGTTCCTATTAGCTTTGGAACTCAATGTTCAGGGTACAAAATCCAGAAGGAGTTTGTGGGAACATTTGATAGAACTGGTTTTAGTGTGGTCTTAAAAGAAAACCATATTTGATCAATTTTAGACTAAAGAAGTTGGTAAAATTCTTCAAATTTCATCATCACTGGTTTTAATGGTTGGTGCATAGATCTGAATAATACTGGTATTAACTGGTCCTTATTGTAGGTTTAGGGATATTATCCTATCGGACAATTTTGTGCTTCAGTACTGATCTTGGAATGCTCTTTTTGCAGATGAATGTGATGCTGTTCCTCGTCAATTTCAATTTTCTGTTCCTGGCATTGTAAACTAACACCACCAGTTCATTTCAACTTATTAATGCCTAGCATATTGATCTTCATGCATTCCATTTCATTATTGAGAACATCTAATTTTCCTAGATTCCTACTTGGTACATTCCACATTCCTATTAATGGATGTTTTTAGCTCTTTCTTCTCATTTTGAGTTGCACCCCATCAGCACATGAAGGTCCTGAAAGTTTTGCTCTATTCCTGTCATTAAAGTTAACACTACTTTGAGGAAGCAAACTCTTCTCCAGTCA
>NW_006414323.1:0-820 GCF_000296735.1 Chrysochloris asiatica | reverse complement strand
CGACTCGATGGCACATAACAACAACAACAACAACCATTCAGAAGTGGTCTGTCTCTCGTTTCTAGTCTGTCTTAGTCTCGAAGCTCTACTGAAACCTGTCTACCATGAAATTATCCTGCTCGTATTTATAATACCAGTGCCATATCTTCCAGCATCACAGCAACACACAAGCCAATGCAGTTTGACAAACTGACAGATTAACGGGGGGAGACAAGGTTTAGTTCCCATAATATCTCTGCATGTTTGTAGCATATCTGCTTTTTAGAATGTTGTTATGTGCTGTTGAGGTGATGCCAACTCATAGTGATCCTGTATAGGGTTTCTGCAAGGCAGCTGATAGGTTTGAACTGCTGACCTTGTGGTTAGCAGTCCAGTGTTTGTATCCGGCAGTGCCATACAAGGACTTTGCTAGTGTTATGTACCTGTATTTTAATTTATTTGTTTGTTTGTTTATTTTAATGTTACACCAGTAAAGGACTAGCACTCTACTTCTACAATAGTTAAACATCATTCTGTTCATTCCCACAGCATGTTCTTTGGAAGTAAACAGAAATCTATAAAGAGGATCAGACCTTTCTATGAAACCAGTATTTGATGTCATATGTAAGCCGGGTTCATTAGTCTTCTAAAAACCTCCCAAGTAAGATGATACTCTTTGAAATGTAAATGAATACATTTAAGAGTAATCCCATTAAGTCAAAAGGATCTTGATATCTTTGAGCTAATTGTGGTAACCTACACCAGAGATCAAAGAACAGCCTTCGGTATGGATTGCATCTCAATGTAAAGAAAACAAAAATCCTCACCACTGGACCATTCT
>NW_006414322.1:5342-5851 GCF_000296735.1 Chrysochloris asiatica | reverse complement strand
CCTAAGTGGGACAGAGGTAAATAGTGATGCATGCTCAACCTTGTAACAACAGGGCTCTGTGATACAGGGATCTAGGTATAGCTTGAAGAGGGGAAATAATACTGAAATGTTTGACTATCCTATGAATATTAATTTCCCTTGCCTACTATTATAAAATAGACACTTGAGTAGGATAGAATATTGGGAAACATGATCAGAGAACACTTGTAAGCCCATCTTCAGCCTATAACTGATTGGAATACCTAAAAGGGGTTCTACAACTTGCCCAGTGAAATAGACCTCGTGCAAAGCCTTTACAGAGTATATAGGACCTTAGGTGGAATCCTGAGTCCCATCCAGAACCTTATGAGGTGGGACATTCCCACAAGAAAAGACAAGCAGACCAGCCTGGAACAGCTACAGTGACAGAAGATGCATCTTCAAAGAAAGATCATCAGGAAAAAAACAAAACAAAAATGTCAGCATGACTGGCTACTACAAGAATAAGCAAGCTGTTCGCCAGGAAGACA
>NW_006414322.1:2272-4122 GCF_000296735.1 Chrysochloris asiatica | reverse complement strand
TATATATATAGTGATGATTCCTGAACTAGTAAGATCTTTAGTTTGCATCTCTGCCATGATCTCCAGGCTCAAATATCCAATGATCTATTTTATATTCCCACTTGAATGACTAATATTATCTTCAACTTAAAATGAACAAAATAAAGTAATTCTTCCCTCTCCCTACCCTCATCTTACTCTCTCGCGTTGTTAAAGTATAAACACTTTAGAGCCAATTTTAATCTCTCTCATCCTCCACATCCAAGCAATTAGCAAATCCTTTTGTCTCAACCTCTAAAACATATGCAGTTCGTAACACCATCTCAGCATCTCTACTAACATCGCCCTGGTCTAAGCAGCCCTCCTCTCTTTCCTAAAGCCCTGTAATAGTCTTCTAGTTGGTCTCCTTACTTACTCCCAGGTCTCCACTTCAGTTATCTCCTTTCAGTCTATTCTTTACAACAGCCGGAGTCAATCATACTAAATGGAAGCCAGATAATAAATATCACCCTTCTGCTAAAAACTTTCCAATAACAATCTCTCTTGCTCAAAGGACAAGCATGATCTCTACAATGGTCTACGATGTGTAACCATTACCTCTTCATTCCTCTCAATTTCTCCAGTCTCATCTCTGGCTGACTTCCCTCCCACAATGCTGGCCTCCTTGCTCTTCCTTAAACATGCTCAGAGCACTCCAGCTGTAGAGATTTTACCTTTGCTGTTCCCACTGCTTGGGCTACTCTTCCCGCCCATCTTTGAGGGCTTTATCCATTATTTCCTTACAGTATGTTGTTGTTGCTAAGTGCCTTTGGTTCTGACCCATAGCGACCCTATATAGAGTTTCTGAGGAGCGGCAGGTGAGCTTGAACTGCCGACCTTGCGGTTCAAACAACTTTGCAGTCCAGCACATTAACCCACAGAAGCATTTATATTTACAGAATAAATGATACTTTTTAAAGAGGAATCTTCTCTGACCACTCCCCAAAAGAGGTTCTCAAATATTGCTGATGAGATTGTAAGTGTACAGCCCCTAATGGACGGCAATTTGGCAAAATCACAGTTGTGTCTGCTCTTTGACCCTCAATTCCACTGCTAGAAGTTCATCTTAATATAATTTGCATACATGCAATGACATATTTACAAGTTTTTTTTTTTGCTGCAGCACTATTTGTGGTAACCAAGACTGAGGTCAGTCCACATGTTATTAATATAGATAGCTTGGTAATAACAGTATACGTGTGCTATTAGAAAAAGCACAAGTTGCATATTTCTATGTAAAACAACACACCAGGTACAGGACAGTATAATACAACCACTTACGTTGAACAGAAAACTGGTAACGGGCTGTTTCCAGGGAAAATTGGGAAACTGGGAAATGAGGGTGGGAGGGAGGAGACAGTCTTTTCTCTCAATACTCTTTGGCATTGGTTGAATTTTGAGTTATGTGACTATATTCTCTATTCAAAAGATTGAATAAAAACAGTTACAGCCCTTAAAGCACATCCATAGTTTTGAAATTACAGAGAGCTAGTGGTTTTACCACATTATAAATACAGTGTATGCCACTGATTTGTACACTTTAAAATCGTAAATTGTATGTTTTAAAAAATCATAACTTAAAATATAGGCAGATGCAATGATACTAAAATTCAGGATTTTTGTTCAAAAAAAAGGAGATCACAACAAAGTTATTTAAGAGATAACAGATTGGAGAAGCTATTTGCAATATCTAAAACTGACTTTGAAGAGCAGAGATGTCAGCTTGAGGACTTAGGTGCGCCTGACCCAGGCCATGGTGTTTTCAATAGCCTCATATGGATGCGAAAGCTGGACAGTGAATAAGGAAGATTGTAGAAGAATTGATGTCTTTG
>NW_006414322.1:0-1982 GCF_000296735.1 Chrysochloris asiatica | reverse complement strand
AGTAAGGTTGGCCCAGGATCAGACATTGTTTCGTTCTGCTGTGCATGGGGTCGCTATGAGTCGGTTCCGACTCGATGGCACCTGACAACAACAACAAAACTGACTAGGGAATACATTGTAGAAAATACAGACAAAATGCTCGCAAAACAGCAAGAAAAAAGGCAGGAAAACAAATGGATACGGATAGGCAATTTGCAGTCGGGATTTCCTAAGATGGCCACAGTGAAGTCTTATTTGGCAACAGCTCTGGCAGTGTAGTGGTTACGAATCAGGCTGCGAACCTCAAGGTAAGCAGTTTGAAACTACCAGCTGTTCGGCGGGAGAAAGATGAGGCTTTCTGCTCCCGTAAAGATTTACAGCCTCAGAAACCCTGTACAGGGTCACTATGAGTCGTAACCGACTCTACGGCACATAACAACAACAACAACATTGTCACATACTCCTCTTACAATGCCACCTTGACATTTCTCCTGTCGGGAAGCTGGGTCTATGTTTCCTTCCCTCGAATCTGGGCCAACCAGGTGAAGCTGTATTGCTATTTACAAACCAGTCACCAAAAGGCCATGTGAGTGAGGAAGCCTTCAGGATGACCCTAGTCCCAGTCACCATTGGATTGCAACCTCAAGAGATCCTGAATACATGCAAACTGCCTAGCTGAGCTCAGCCAACCTCAGAATTTTGAGATAATTGCTTTTTGAAGCCAATAAATTTAGGTTATCTGTTTAGCAGCAACCATTAGGTATTGTTAGTGTATTCTTAAGTAACAAAGCCCTAAAGTATGTGGAAATTACTTTGAGCAGAAGTTGTTGTTGTTGTTAAGTGACCTTGCAGTTCAAATGGACTTTGCAGTCTAGCACATTAACCCACAGCGCCATACCGTTAGAAGTAGGGAAATAGTGAAGCCTAAAGGTCAGCAGTTCAAAACTACCAACCATTCTGTGAGAAAAAGATGAGGCGTTCTGCTCCCATAAAGATTTATAGCCTCGGAAACCCTGTACAGGGTCTCAGAACCAACTCCATGGCACATTACTACCACCACCACAAAAGGCTAAATGGAGTTCTCGTGTGGTGCTGTGGCTAAGCATTGGACTGCTAACTGTAAACTTGGCAGTTCAAATCCACTCCTTGGAAACTCTATACAGGGTTGCTATGAGTTGGAACCAACTCTACCACACACCACCACAACAACAAAGGGCTCAAAAGGCCTTAAAGGAAAATATTACTGGAAGTTGTTAAACAGCGGTACAAATTTTGGCAACACTATTTATTGTCGGTTGTAACGTGGAAATAAGAAATGTACCTAATGAACTCAGTGATCTCATTTAGGAGATTTCAAAGCAGAATACAAAAAAAATATCACTTAGCTTCCTCTCACTGTCTTTGAAAAAAATATGTTAAGGAATTAATTGCTGGCATGTAACAAGGATGAACCTGCAGGATATTATGCTGTGTGAAGTTAGTTCATCACAAAAGGATGCATATTCCATGAGACCACTGTAGTAAAAAATTAAGAAAAGATTTTCTTGCTAAATGAAACATTCTATTCTGGGGTCCTAGTGTGGTGCTGTGGGTTAATGTGCTGGACTGCAAAGTCAGTTTGAACCACAAGGTCAACCGTTCAAGCTCACCAGTCACTCCTCAGAAACACTACACAGGGTCGCTATGAGTCAAAACTGACTCGATGGCACACAACAACAACAAGATGATGGTCACAGGGCGGGTTGTGGGTGGGAAAAAGTCAAGTGAGTAGAGGTAAATAGTGTTAACTGATGGCACACGGAGTGGATGGCAATCGCTGTAATGACACAAAGTGTATGATTTGTTGAATGTGGGACCGATGATCTGTTCTGTAAACCTTTACTCAACTCACAATAAAAAGTTGTTTTTAAAAAATGAAAGAAAGAGAGAACAAAGAAGAGGGTGGATTGGGTGGAAGTGCAGTAAGGAGTTCCGCCAGCAACAACACAGAATACCTGACCAAG
>NW_006414321.1:5473-5970 GCF_000296735.1 Chrysochloris asiatica | reverse complement strand
TAGATGAATCTCATAAATATTGTATTGAAAGAAAAAAGATGGATTTGTTTCCTAGGACTACCATAATGAATTACTGCAATTCATTATAGCAATTACTTGGTGGCTAAAAACCAGGAAAATTTATTGTCTTAAAATTCTGATGGTCAGAAGCCCAAAATCAGGGTTGGTTCCTTCTGAAGGCTCAAAGGGAAAATCGTTCTATGACTCTTCCTTAGCTTCTGGTGGTTGTTGGTAATCCTTGGTGTTCTTAGGCTTTGTAGTTGAATTGCTACAATCTCTGCTTCTGTCTTCACATTATCTTCTCCTCTTAGAAGGACATTTGTTATTGGATTTAGGTGCTAACAAGAAAATTTATATGCCTACAAGTAGCGTAGTGGTTACGAATTGGGCTGTGAACCACAAGGTCAGTAGTTTGAAACTACCAGCTGTTACGTGGGAGAAAGATGAGGCTTTCTGCTCCTGTAAAGATTTACAGCCTCAGAAACCCTGTGCAGGGT